>NW_007727027.1:125034-126224 GCF_000696425.1 Galeopterus variegatus
TTTCCATGAACTTTTTTTTTTTTTTCCCTTTTGTCTTTTTTTGTGTCCGGCAACGGATCGCAACCCTCAGTGTCACGCCTGTACCGGACCGGGACCGGCAATGGGATCGCAACCCTCGGTGTTGCGTCCGCACCTCGCTCAGCCAGTGAGCGGGAACCGGTCTGTATGTGGGATCCGAACCCTCTGCGGGAGCGCCACTGCGCTCCCAAGCGGCGCACTGTAGCAGTGCGCCACCGGGCTGGCCCCACAATTTTCTTTTTTTCTGAAGTAGGTCCCTTAGAAATAATTTTTGTCGACAAGTTGTAGTAAACTTCCATTTTGGGGACTCTGAAAATTTTTATCTTTCTATCTTGTTGTTGAAAAATTATTTGCCAGTACAGAATTCTAGTTTGACAATTAGTTTCTCTCATATCTAAAATAGCATTCTTCCTTTTTTTTTTGTAGGTTCTGAGGAATTGGTTTCAGTCTATGTATAATTACTCTGCATTAACTTTGTGTATAATATATTTTAAAATTGATAGGTACACCTTCTCTTTGTCTTTGGTGCTCTGCATTTTCACTATAACATTGCTTGGTTTGAATTTCTTTTTAGTTTCTCATCCTTAGGTTCATTGGAGTTTCTGAAATTATAAATTGCACTCTTTCTTCAGTTCTGAATAATTCTCAACCATTATCTCTTACTATTCTTTCCTTCTGGTACTCCAGTTAGTCTTATTAGACTTCATGCTCTTCTGTAATTCCTATCTGATCTGTTTGTCTTCTTTTTTTTTGCCTGTTGTGTAATTTTGTTAGATGTATTTTCCACATTACTTCCAGCACTTTGTAGTCCGTTGTTAGCTCATAACATTGCTTTTGTTTGCATATTTGTGTTTCACAGTTCTATTTGGTTTTTTCAAACCCACTTGTCTGTTGGGCCATGTTGCGGCGCAATCAAATCATAAGGCGCCTGCCTAAGTATGGTTCCTGTTCCCTAAAATAGATCAAGCGGTGGCCATCTTGCTGGCGTAAGGCCTCCGCCGCCGTTTCACGAGCGCTTTAATGCACGTAGCTAGAAGTCCTTCTTTTCCGGGGCCCAGTGACTAAGCAGTTTTTGCCCGCCCTGTCATCACCCCTCTTCATAACTTGTGGCTTCCCCTGATTGCATAATACCTTCGTATAGCAAACATTATACGAAGTTATACGACAGTTTT
>NW_007727027.1:126882-134215 GCF_000696425.1 Galeopterus variegatus
CTGACAAATAACAGGCGTGCCGGCATTGACCACCCCCCTGGCTCGGTGGTGTTCTTTCTCGGCCCCCGGGGAGGAAGATCCTGGGGGGGAAGGGCCGTGCCAGCGACACTCATCATCCCGCTCAGCCCCACAAGGGACCCCCGGCTGGACCGGGGTCTCTTCCTGCTCGGTTTTGTCGGCCTCTGGCTCAGGGAGGCCCGGCACTTGTCAATTTTAATACTGTTCTTCCTTAACCATGCTTTAAAATCTCGCCTTTATTTGTTTGCACACATTAAAACTATTTATTTTATATTTAGTACTGAATAATTTTAATACCTTCTTTCTATTTGGGGCAGACTCTGTAATTTATTTTTTTGCTGATGATTGTGATGTTGGCTTGTCTTGTTACATGATCAGTAGGTTTTTATTGTGAGCTCACATTCCTTGAAACTTTGTGGGAATTATTTGTGTCCTAAGTTCTATTTACCTTCATCCATTTGCTTCTGTCCTGATGCATGGAAAAACTAGAAACATGAATGATAAATTTTTTAGCTTGTGATTTTTTGTGGCCATTTGGCTAGTATGATATGAGTCAAATTTGTATGAGTGTGAGTTTGTACTCTCAATGGGTAATTTTGTTGTTGTTAACTCAATACGCAGAGTCAAGTTTTAGTTTTGCCTCCAAAGTCTTCTCCTTTGAGGGTTTATTTTCTGAGTCACCCGTTGAGTGAGCTACACTCCCGGCCTTCAGTGTTATCAATGATCTCCAATCAAACTTTCCAGGTTTTTCGTTTTGTCTTCACAGCACTCAGCTTGTAAAATCCCAGCTCTAATCTGCCAGAGGTGGGCAGACAATTCCAGTGTTAGTGGGGCTTCAAAGCTCAAAGTATAGATTTTTACTGATTTTGACCTTAGTGGATTTCCTTTACTTTGTATATGGCTTTCAGAATAAATAAATAAATAAAAACAGTGTGTCATACCTGGATTTATTTCTCTTCATGTCTTTTTTTGCCATCACCTTAAAAATGGAAGACACAGATGATCCTTTAAAATATAAATCAGATCATGTGACTCTCCTGCTGAAAACAGTCCATTGTGATCCATCATACAGAAAATAAAATTTAAAAACTTTCCAGTGTTTGTACAACTTTACACAGATGAGCCTCTGGTTACTTCTTCATCTCATTTCCTGTGACAGTTACCCTTGTTCTCTCTACTTCAGCCTTGCAGGACTCCTTGGTTTTCTTCCATCATACTAAACTCACACCAGCCTTGGGGCATTTTAATCTGCATTTCTCCTGAGTTTGAATGCATTTACCTGTCATGACTTGCTTCCTCAATTCATTCAGACAGATATTTTGTGTGCAGATGTCACCTCATGTAAGTTTTCCGTGTCTATCTAGTGTAATATAGCATCCTCCAGCACTATCCCCTAAAACTTACATATATATATATATATATATATATATATATACACGTTTTTAATGAATTTTACATTTTATACTGGAGTGTGAGTTTTGTGGAGACAATACTGAATTCCTAGCACCAGTTCCTGATGCAAAGTAGCCATTTAATAAACATTTGCTGAATTAGTGAGTGAATACTTTCAGTTCTGTTAGTTTTATCTTTTGTAGATTCTTCATGTTTCATGTGAAGTTAATATAAATAGGCTGCTGTATTTGCTCCTTATTTATTTTACAGTTTTATTTAGCTATCATTTATTGAGTTCTTGTTATGTTAAACATGAACATCTATCATCTCAATCTGAAAACCAGCTCTGAGTTGTGGATTATCATCCTTTATTTCACAGATGAGGAATCTAAAGCTCACGGGAGTTAATAAAGTCCCTAAGGTCATGCACAGCCAGTACGAGTTAAAATAAGTGTTAATACCAGTCTAAATTACATTTGTTTGACTCCATAGCTATGCTCTTTACCAAACCAGTGCAGTTTATTTATCCTTCCAATTGATCACTAGAGTAATTTGTCGATTTTAATAGAAAAATTTGTGAAGTTCAAATAAAGGCTGGAGTTTTGTTAATTAAAACAAACAAACAATAACCAGCTACGGATATAAGCAACAACATGGATGAATCTCAAAAAAATATGCTAAGTAAAAAAAGCCAGACAAACAGTGCATACCAAATGATTCCGTTTATATGAAATTCTGAAACTAGCAAAACTATTGTATAATGACAGAAGGCAGATCAGTGATCACTTGCGCCCAGCACATAGAGTGGGTATTGACTGCAAAGGAGCCTGAGAAAATGTTTTGGTGAGAGAGAAATGCTCTATCCCTTCTTGTGGAGATTACACAGCTGTCTACATTTTCAAAACTTGTAGAAATGTATAATTACAATAGATAAACTACACTTCAATAAAGTTGATTTTTTTTTTTAAAAAAGAAATACTTAAAACAACCATTCCAGAATTGTGGAAATATCTGCTTGAGTTATTGAAAACAGCATTTAATATTTTGTAAATATAAGACCTTTGAGAGCAGCAGACTAGGAATCAGGAGTCTTGACTTCATTATTGAATAACGGTTTGGCAATTCTCTCAGTTGTCTGGCTTCAGTTTTACCATCTACAAAACTTCCTATCAAGATGGTGGAATAGACAGTTCCCATAGTCACCCTCTCCCACAATCAACCAATTTACAACTAATAAAAAACAACAAATTGCCAAGCTGGGGCCACTAGAGCTCAGGGGAAGAGGAGGAGAGACCTACGGAGTTCATGAAGGCAGGAAAAGTCACAATGAGAGTAAGAAAGTACCACTCTGTCTGTTTTGAGCCCCAGCCATTTCAAGGCTGGCCCTGGTAAGCACACGGAACAAGAGCTGGCAAAAGCCTCAGCTGTGCCCTTCGTATGGAGTTGCTTGGAGACTGCAGGGAGCAGAGGGCCTTGGTGGTCCCCAGGTCAGCAAGACCACTAACAGGGTTCCTGTGGACCCACATAGGAGCTAGGGGCCACAGACAACTTACAGATGCATGGCCCATCCCATGGGAAGTGTTTGGAGTGCAGGCAGTGGGGGAGATGGGCCCACTGGGGGAACACTGGGACACAGCAAGGACAGCTAATCTGCCCTCCAGTCAGTGCAAGACCACTCAGCAGAGACTGGTCAGGAATATAGAACTGCAGGGGGTGCAGTTTGCTGAAAAGACATAGGCCCAGACCAGAGTTTCCACACAACCCAGGTGTACTGGACCTCACAAGACTCGCAAATGATTACAAGGCCAACAATTAAAACCTGAGCTGTACAAAAACCTTCCCTGGAGAACTGGCAGCAAAGCAGCAATTTAGCTCAACCACAGGGCCCAAGTGTTGGTTTCCACAGGAAGTTCCCCTATTTTGGAAGTAACCAAAGAACAACAAATTAGTTCTAGTGCAGAGTTCAAGTGGTGGGAACAGCAAATAATCCAACACACAACTGAAAGAAAAAACCAAAAAACTCACAGATCAGAGACAAAGTTCTGATATTAACCAGTAAAGGTCTAACACCACCAAGGAGCACCTATACAACCTGGAAGGACCAGTAGTCCCTTGGACTCCCAGGCCGGGGTTGGGGAAGGGCCAAGGGCCTCAATCACACCCCCCCAGAAGTCCACATCCAGCTGAACCATGGCCAGGCTGCTGCTGGAAGCTCCCTGGGCTCCCCTGTCAGAATGAGGGGGTGCCATCGGCTTCAACCACACCCCCTTACCTCTTCCTCCCTCCCTATCTCCTTCTTCTTCCCTTCTTCCCCTCCCCCTAACTGCTCAGCAACAACACATTAGAATGTAAAATTATAATAATAATAAATTAATTAAACATTTTTTTATCATTTACAAAACAAAGAGGTTGTCCTACCATCTTCAAGGGTCCCATCGGTTCTGAAGTTTTCAGATCCAACTCTGTTAGAGATTATACTGCTTTGTGTTCCTGGTGCTTCTGGAGAATTGTTTGGTTTCTGATCTCTATTCTACAATTTCTCAAGCAACATTAGTCAGCCAATAGTCCAGAGAGAGGGATAGAAGTATGAACATGTGGGGTGTCCATAACCTAGAGTGGTATAGTGAAACATCAGAATTTAGTGTTTGCATACTTTTTTGTTTGTGGATATTCAGAATTTGGGATGTAGGTACTCTGTGAAAACAATAAAGAATTTGGCTATACCTAAGATAACTATATTTTAATTTCACTATAGGTCATATCGCAAAAAGTCATACATACAAGACAAATAGTTACAAACAAGGAAACAAATATGTGGCAATACAGAATTAAATTTGTAAGATAATGAGAGTCTGCAAGTCAACAAATATAGTCTTAGCACACTATCTTGTGGTGGGGGTGTAAAGTATCATTTGTGGCTTTCAGGAATTTAGCACATAGGGAGTAGAGGAGATAAGACATGTTCCTAATATGTCAGATTGAAATAAGTGTAATACTAGAGGTAGAAAATTGTCTCAAGAGAGTGCATGGAGGAAAAAATAATTCTGAGTAGGTCATCTGGGAAGCTTCTTAAAATATTCATTATTTACACTGGACCTTGAGGAATGAAGAAGCCTTTCAGAACTAACTATAGGAAAGAAAGTCATTTCAGCAAAAGGACTAATCTGGAGAGTGGGAAATCAATTGGACAATCTCCAGAGGAGTTCAACCAATGAATCTGAAGCAGTTTAGGCCATGATCCCAACACTCCTGTGCTGTGTTTTAGAAGATATTTTGCACATGCAACACAGCATTTCTGACAAGGAATTTTTATGCAAGTTTAGGTTATGAGTATTTTATAAACACTTTTACTTTAGTTTTACATTGGAACTCTCCATAAAAGTGAGCCACATTTCCTGGTTCAAACTTCTTTATATTGCAAGCAGAAATAAATTTATTTCCGCAGCTGCACTGTTGCTGTATCTCACTTGGAAGTATTTGCAGCTATATTCATTCTTATTGACAAAGTTACTTTGTATTTGTTCAGATTTCTAGTCTGCAGCATTTTGGGGGAATCCCAATAAAACTGTCAGCATTCTGTGGGAATGGGGTGATTAGAATGAATCCTTTTCAAGGTGTGCATTGAGTTGTTGTTTAGAATAAAAAAAGAGGTAGCAAGGATTGGTACGTTTCTTGTAATTCCCTTCCAAGCGATCTGTTGTGTCAGTGTTAATTTTCAAGAATGATTTGCACTTTTGATAAGCTCCCTTATCCTTTGGCTCCTGTCATTCCAAGAGATTTTTCAGTGGAACCCTGTCACTAAGGAGTACTTAATAAGCTTTGAAAAGTTTCAGAGGATGGTCACCAGTATGTGTTTTTCTAAAGCAGCCTGCCTAGTAGGCAAATCCCGAGGCAGGGTAGTGTGGCAAACCCGTGCCAGCTTTCAGAGGAGGCAGCCTGGAATTCAATTCTCAGCCCTTCTGCTTCTTGGCTCTGGGCCTGGATGGTCATATAATTTTCATTTCCACATGGGTCAGATGAGGCTAATAATTCATCCTTCTAAACACAGTTGTGAAGGTTAATTGTGCAGGTTAATGTTAGCAACCTAAGAGAGTTTCTGATTCATATCAGGACTCCGTTTCCTCCACGTGGCAGTGTTCTCTGTGCATGTCCACCCACGTGCTTCTGCCCAGCCTCAGCCTCTCCCAGCCTAGCCTTGGTCACTGGCCCTTTTTCCATTCTCTGAAATGCCTTTTACCCCACTATCCCAGAGGTGCTTCCTAAAACTCTACTCTTTCTTCATATCATTCATCACAGCAGGCAATTTCCACTTATTTGTGTGATTAGGAGTTCATAAACTGTGAGGGAGGAATCAGGTCTGTTTTTCTCTTCCTTGTGTCACTAGTCTCTACATCTTCCCTGGCACTTAGGAGTCTCAGAAAATACTTATAAATATTTATAACTGAATGAAGTTAAATATAAGACACTTCAAAACTCTCGTGGACAGGGTCAGCATTGCCGACGAGATAGAGTGTTGTCTTTGAGTCAAATAAAGCTAGATTCTGCTATGTTAGTTAATTAACTAAGTATCTTTAGAAAACCTCTCTGAAACTCAGTTTATGCAACTGAAAAATGGAGCTAAAATATTCAGCATAGGGGTTTTTTTTTGAGTATTAAGTAGGGTAATGTAAATGAAAGGTCTAGTATAGTGTGTATATGCAGTATTCAAATAACAAAATGGTAGTTATAAATACAGGCAATAATAATCATAATAATAGTAACAATAATACCACCCTTTAAAAAAATACTATTTTATATTAAGTATAAAATCTGCGTTCTATGTTAAGGTTAAATGAAGTCTGCTAATAATCACTAAACTTTAATACAGAGCAGCAGCATTTTTATTTGAATAGTTCAAGAGAATGCAGCCCAGGAGTATGCTTTGAACAAGTTACCAGTAGAACCAACAATTAAATCACTTCAGTAGTTGATAAAGTATGATGTTTTAAACATTTTGAGTAAAAAGTATTGGAAGAAAAGAAATGAGTGATTAGTTCATGATGAAAGACACAAGTTCTGGCTCCATTTTACTAACGATGCCTCTGAGGAATGGAAGGGCAGACTGCGAATGCTTTTGAGTGCTGAAGACAGACCTGCGCTCTTCCACGTGGCCCTGCTTTATGCAGTTTATGAAGCTTCACGTGCTTAGAAAGGATTAATCTACTGGGTGCTTTTGTCTCTATATTGGAGTCTCTTGTACAAGAAGGAGCCATTGATCAGTTTTTTCCTTCTATCATCATTTCTGTCAGAAGGACTTTGGCGGCTGACAATGAAGCCCTTTGAGACAGCTTATGAATAAGCCCGAGGGAATTTTTAATAACAGAAAGGATTGTGGGCTGAGCAAGATATCACTAGCAGAAGACATAACTAAAAAGCTACATGGGAAAGCTCTGATCATGTTGTGGCTTTGGGTTACCCACACAAGAGGGGGAACATACATGGCACACAAGTTAGTTACTGACTCTCAAATGAAGAAAAAACTCTTATTGTAGAAAAACTGCAGACCAGGGGCCGGCCCGGTGGCGCACTGGATAGTGCGCCGCTTGGGAAGCGCGGTGGCGCTCCTGCTCGAGGGTTCGGATCCCACATACAGACCGGTTCCCGCTCACTGGCTGAGCGAGGCATGGGGGCGACGCTGAGGGTTGCAATCCCGTTGCCGGTCCCCGGCCCGGTGCGGGGGCAACACTGAGGGTTGCGATCCGTTGCCGGACACGGAAAAAGAAAAAAGACAAAAAAAAAAAAAAAAAGAAAAACTGCAGACCAGAGAGCACTTCAATCCTACTTGGTATGCAGCATGCCTTACAACCCTCCAAGGGCAAAGAAGCCACTTTAGAATTTATTATATACATTAATTTGATTGCACAGTAATCTATTTGTTAGATAA
>NW_007727027.1:134225-249870 GCF_000696425.1 Galeopterus variegatus
GGCGGGGCCGGTGGCGCGCTGGTTGGGTCGCGGGTGGGGAAGCGCGGTGGCGCTCCCGCCCGAGGGTTCGGATCCCACATACGGACCGGTTCCCGCTCACTGGCTGAGCGAGGCACGGGAGCAATGCCGAGGGTTGCGATCCCGTTGCCGGTCCCCGGTCCGGTACAGGGGCAACACTGAGGGTTGCGATCCGTTGCCGGACACGGAAAAAGACAAAAGACAAAAAAAAAAAAAAAAAGAAAAACTGCAGACCAGAGAGCACTTCAATCCTACTTGGTATGCAGCATGCCTTACAATCCTCCAATGGCAAAGAAGCCACTTTAGAATTTATTATATACATTAATTTGATTGCACAGTAATCTATTTGTTAGATAAATTACCGCAGGCCTAATTAAAGGCAGTCTTAAAGCCACCTGATTACTGATTTACATTACGTTTATTTGATTCCAATGTATTTGTGAAGATAAATTAGATGTAATTTCCAGGTAATAAAACTTAAGTGGTGTAAAATCTCAAGGTTACTAGATTTAAAATGAATGGAGAAACTCAACCACTTCACTGAATAATGTGAGCCATTGAATGAGATACCACGTATCAGTACCATCATAAGCAAGGGAGAGTCAGGAGACTGTTTCTAATCTCATTTTTGTTTTTGATTTCTGGGGTCCACACACACCTCCAGTTAGCCTTGGTTTCTTCATCTGAAAATGAGTTTTTTGGATTTAATCTCTGGGATTGTTTTTATGAAATCTAATAAGATGGGGAGTCACTGAATTTCCAGTGACATGTAAAGACAGATGATGAAAACTATTTCTTCTGATGATGTTGTGTACAGTAGGCCAACCAGAGCCAAAGTATGTTTGGTTTCCTTATTCTAGAACAATCCATGACACTAGAATGTGGGTGTGTCTGGGTTGTTTATCTCATCACCTTCAAATGAAGACAATCTAAGTACATGAATTATAATTTGCCACAATGACAACGAATGTCTGGTCAAAATATGGATTTATTAATTATAGGCAAATGATTAAACTTAGTGTGAAAACTTAAATTATTTTTCAGTTATTCCAGATCCAGTAATCCTCAAGTTCTAATATTAAATACTTTTGCTTTATGAATTTAGAAAGATGACTTTGGTGGAAATGGACAGCTGTCAGTGTTTGATATTATACCTTAATTCTGGCTCATTATTGACATTTACTGCTTCACTCTTTTTAATGCTGTGACACTGATAGGTTTAGACTAGACTACTGGAACATGAAAAAAAAATTTAGAATCTGTAACTCCTAGTCCATAAGTGGGTGAACTGAAATGGACTAGGGAAGAGGACTGGATTGGAGGATGGTGGATGCTGAGTGTTGGAAGCTCTAGAAACGCAAGACCATCCTAGGTGACAGCTTTATTTTTTGGAAAGTGAATGTGTGCATTACTGTCTGTCTGTCCATGCTCCTCCTCCACCGCTTCAATATGTATGTGCATATGTGTGTAAATGTGTTTCTAATCTAAGGCATTTGTAGGGGACTTTTTTCCCTTATCTTATTCTACCTATGTTTCTGGGAGCCCTAGGTAAATGGGAAGCCCCATGCTTACTGATTTCACCATCTGGTGTTTGAGCGAAATGTGACTTTCCTTATCTTTTATTATACATTCTTTTATCCACATTCTCTTTCCCATCAGAACCTCCAGGCTAATTATATGCTCTTAAGAAAACTCTCCCTCTGTGGTTAAATCTGCCTTTGATTTTTGTTTCTAGTAACTTATGCTCCTTGAATTTCTCTTTGATCCATTGCTATCACCCACCTTTATAATATATTGATTCCTTCTCAAAAAATGATGCTATTTTTTACACATCAAGCTTCTTTTAAAAGGTGTGTTTCTGCTTATCCTCCATTTCTATTATCACTGTTTTATTTCAATCATCGGGTTTGTTCTTTCTTCTAGGATGGGGCCAAAGTCAGTAAACGTAGCTTAAGGTGGAACTCTGAGATAAAGCTCCACTGCAAGTATCTAAGACCCTATTTTATTTACTATACTTTTTAAAGTTAGATTAAAACATTTTCCTTTTCAAAACATTATCAATAAAATCATTCAGAGTTTATGGTTATGTAGTTATCACCTTGAGAACACAATCCTGGGGCTTTAAATTTTCAGATAACGTATGTTAAAATATATTGAGCCATCTCTGGAAAAAATAAGCAGGATGTAAGAATTGTATTTTTGTTCTTGTCGTACATAATAGCCCTACAGTTGTGAGTAATCTCTGCTTCATAGTTTCTTCATTAATAAATTAAGATACTGAAACTCAGTAATCTCTAATATCTCTTCTAGCTCTAAAAGAAAAGATAGTTGGATTAATGCTTTGAGCTTATCACTTAAATTTTCAGTTGCTTCTGAAGATTTTTTTTTCAGGGAAGAATTAAATGAATATTCCCTAATTAAATGAGTGTAATTTTACCATACTTCCATATTTAATATAAATGTAAGACCTAATGCTAATTAATAACCAAATCATGGAAGATGAATGAATAGATTAAAATTTGGATTGAAATGGCAAATTTTAAAAATTATTATTTAAGGTATTAGTGTTTCATCACAACTACATTTACATGGAAGTTTTGGCAGAAACTTGGCTTGAAGGCCAAGAAGAATAATGGTGGTCAACATTTAGTAAATGAGATGCTTTAATTTGCCACTGTCCAATCATGAGTATAATTGATTTAGTAACTGATGAAAAATAAAAAATAACTGTTTTGAAATATCTTTTTTGGTTTGATTTACAAATGCCATTTTAGCCTTGACAATAGCATATATGTTTGTAGCATGCTCCGTTCTGTGCTTCGTCTTATTTGACTTGATATAGAAGCATGATATTGAAGAGCAATGAGCACAGCACTAGGAATTAAGAGGCTAGCATTGATTCTGCCAACCATGAACTATGTAACTTTGAGAAAGTCATTTGACTTCTCTGATCTCCAGTTGATTTGAAGAAATTAGACTAAATGATGGCTGAGATTATTTCTTGCTTTGTGAAGCAGTGAGTCAATTTCTGTTTTAATGTGACCATTTGGTATTTTTTATTATTTATTCACTTTTGTCTCTGCTTGCATGTTTGTTCCATGATAACTTTTTCAATTTTATATAGATAATATATATTTATTTTTGTGGGGTACAGTATATAGTTTCAATACATGCATACACCACACAATAATTCACTAGGATAGATCGCATATCTTATACCCGTTTGTCTACCACTCTATGATAACTTCTGAAATAGAGGTCTACGTGGAATAGATTTAGCATAAAAGTATTCCTTAAGTCTTCCAAGAACTTCCTAAACTTCATTGGAGTACAGACTCTATTCTTGACTCTAAACTGGAATTGATCAATGGTTTCTCAGTTTTTTGTATTGTCAAGTTACTTTTCAGCTTATTTTAATAGAAATTTTTGAATTATAACTTTCTGTCAGGCACTGATAAAATGTTGAATTAGAGTAGATACATTCCCCAAAAATGAAATTTTTCAAAATACAGGAAAAAGAAAAAGCAAAAACAAGAAAGGATTTTGAGTTAAACATTATGTTTTTGACAAAGGCAAACTTAATAGTGTTGATAACCAAAACTTAAATTTCATGAAATAGTGTTTTCCATCATTTTTCCATATGAAACACAGTAATTCTTAAAACTGCTAACTAACTCTGATAGGTTTGGTTTACATAGAAATTCATCTCCTCTGAAGAAGTTAATGATGACAAC
This sequence comes from Galeopterus variegatus, assembly GCF_000696425.1. Classification (NCBI taxonomy): domain Eukaryota; kingdom Metazoa; phylum Chordata; class Mammalia; order Dermoptera; family Cynocephalidae; genus Galeopterus; species Galeopterus variegatus. The sequence goes on from NW_007727027.1 coordinate 137,978, forward strand.
AATAAATATTTAACTGTGCTAACTATGATAAACACATGTTCTCATTTAGTTCTCATTGAAATCTTATTAGGTAAGTTCTAAAAATTCTCCAAATTTACAAATGAGGAGATTTTACCAACTCTATAAAGTCTACAAAAGGAAGCTATAGGCCTCTCATTATAATATAGCATGTTGAGATAAATAATGTAACAGAACAGCAGAAGTGATTTGAACGCGTGTTTTTGTAATGCAAATTAGGTTATGGGTGTTGAAAAACTAGGGAAATAATGTCAATATCAAAACGGGCAAGTGGAGTTAGTTCCTAAGTGATTTTTCCTGGTGTAGATACATGTTTTGAAGTATTCAGAAACAAGCTTTTATACAGTTAAAGAGAAAATTTTAGCAATACGCAGAGGTAGTGTATATTTAGTGATTCTTAGAACCACTAAGTTCTCTCCAAAGGCAAGTTATCTGTTAAAGTTTCTGTGAGTGCACATGAAGAAACTTTGAAGATATTTCCTTCATTTTGAGAGAGAGAGAGGGAGACAAAAGAAGAGAGAGAAGAGAGAGAAAGAGGAAGAGAGAAAAATTTTAAAAAGCTGCATTTTGAGAATGATTTTTACTTTTATTCAAACAAGATTCTATGGAAAGCAAATACATTCAGGAATCTGCATCTCCAAGAAAGATTAACTGACCAAGATGTTGGGTGCAAATTTCTGTGAATATTTGTGCAAAGATTTTTATTAGTATCGTGTTCCTTTTGTTAGTTTTCACATAAGGCTTATTATTTATTAGTGCGCAATATGGAATACAATCATCACATCAGAAACTTCTTCAGTCACCATCTGTCTGTTGCGTTCACATTCATGGCCATTTAGCTCAGCCGATGAATATCATGTGAGTGACGTTGTGGTCTACTTTAGAGCTTCACACTGTTCTATGTCTGCAATTTGTACTTCAACTCCTGATGAAATTAGGAGAAAAGAATATAGATGAATTGGTGCAAATTAGGCATCATTAATAGAAAACTATTTCAAAGAATTAATAATTTGAAAAAGAGAGAACCTGAATTGTAGGGAACATTTGCATCAAATGGAGTGGCTTTTTTTCCTATTAAGACAAATGTAGCAGCAACATTAAAATTTTTTTACTCACTAATATCAGTCCCAACACAACAAAACTATTTTTATTTTGACATATTACATCCAGACTTTGTTGTCTAATCCATTTATGAATATGCATTTAAAAATAGTTGTAATTATAATGTATGAATAATATTGACAGCTGTGTTTTCACTTGTTCGATTGCTTGTGCTTTCTCTCTCTCTTTTTTTTTACTTACAAAGGGTGTCAATGTATCAGCAACATGATTTATAAAACTACTACTGTTTAGTATTTGGATTGTTTCCATTTTTTTCTATCCAGTATAATACAATAAACATCTTGGTCCAGATAGCTCTGGACTCTAATATTAAGTCATTTTCTTAGAACATATAATAAAAGCTAATTTATTGTATAAATGAGTATTAAACTATTTCTGACTGCTGATATATATACACACACACACTTTTATATCCATATTGTTTTACACATGGGTAAAAAAAGTTTATAATCCCATCAGCAGTATGTAAAATACCAGTTTCAGCACAATTTTGTCAGCATTTGATCTTTTCATTTTCCAAATTGGTGAGAGGAATAAAACAATTTTTCAATATTGTTTTACTTGCATTTTTTTACTAAATGCTGGACATTTTCATATAGAAATTGTCTATTGTCTACTTACCTGGGACATTGCTTTTTAAAACCTTTTGAACAGATTATTGAGATATAACTGACTTACATGTACAGTGTATAATTTCATAAATTTTGCCATACATATACATTTGTGAAACCATTGCTGCCATCAAGACAATGAACATAGTCCTTTCAATTTCTCCAAGAGTTTGTATAGAATTTGCCAGTAAGCCAGCCATCTAGGTTTGGAAATTCCTTCGTGGGCAGGTTCTTAACTACAAATTCAAGATATTGGATTATTCAGGTTAGTTTCTTTCTTTTTTTTTCTTTTTCTTTTTGAATGAGCTTTGTTAATTTGTGCCTTTCAAGTAATTTGTTCATTTCATCTCAGTTGTGAAATTTATTATCATGGAGTTGCTCATAGTCTTCCCTCATAAGCCTTTCAATGCCTCTAGATTCTGTCGTTGTATAACTTCTCTCATTTATGATGTTGGTAATTTATACCTGGTCTCCTTTTCTTATGCTCAGTCTACCCAGAGATTTATCAATTTTATTAATCATCTCCAAGAACCACTTTTTGGTTTCATTAATTTTCTCTATAAATTTTCCATTTTCTGTTTCTTTGATATGTGTTCTCACCTTTATTATTTACTTTCTTCTACTTAATTTGGATTTAACTTTTGATTTGATACCAGCCATTATATATTTTATCTTACTGGATAACAGTTGTAATTCCTATAAATATTCTTAAGCTTTGTTTTGGACACAGTTAAATTGCTTGGAGATGGTTTGATTCTGTAAGGCTTGCTTTTAAGCTTTGTCAGGCAGAATCAAAGCAGCCTGTATTCTAGGATTAATTTTTCCTCTTACTGAGGCAATGCATTGAGTCTTCTACCAGAAGTCCTGTGAATTCAAGGTTTTTCTTTCCTCACTGATAAGAAAACAAACTAGTCCCAGCCTTATATTATTTCCAAGGATTGTACCCACTAATCCTTTCAGGTTGCTTTTTTTGCCTGGCCTCAGATAATTTCCTCACATACATATTTTGATCAGCACTCAGCTGAATACAGGGGAGATCTGAACTCTCTTTCGCTCTCTCTCTCTCTCTCTCTCTCTCTCTGTCTCTCTCTCTCTCTCTCGTACTCTGTTCTGCAAATATTGTTGGCTGCATTTGACTCTACAGACTATCAACTCTCCTCAACTCAGGTGTCTTTTGTATCTTTCTGTCAACTTTTTGGAAGTGGTTTTGCTTGCTTTCATACATGGTTAGTCCTCATTTGTCTGTTTATTTTTCTGTAATGTACATTGTATTGGGAAGATTATTTATGGAAATAATCAGCAACTCAGCATGATTTATCTTCACTTAAAGAAGATTTTTATTGCCTCTGCTGGGACTCTGTGATCTCTGTTAGGCTGCATAACTTGAAACTGAGCTTGGGGTATAAAATTTTCTTGTCTACTCAGATGACCTGGCTACAGTCTGTTCAAGCAAGGGCAGTTTCTTCATTCCTCTTATACCGGGATGTGTCTCTTTGGGTCTCCTCCCAAGGCAGATACTGACATTTAGCAGGATTATACCATCGATCCTTTCTGGAGGCTGATTTTTGTCACCCAAGACTTATGATAATGTTAAAAATGCATGAAATAAGAAGCAGCTCAGCTTTTGGTGGTGACTATTTTATGACTGTATAATGCTCCTAAGAAAAATTTTCCCAATGGTCATGTTGAAATCACTGGATTCACATTTTTTTTTCAGTGTCTTGACCTTTTAATTCTTTACTATTCAGCTATCTGATGATTTTTGAAGGGTGATCTTTATAGTTTATCCAGCTTTTTAGTTATGTTCAACAGAAGAGTTTTTCTGAAAAGCTTAGTTCATTGATTTTAGAAATAAAAGTCATGATATTTTTCCCTTTAAATGTCAATAAGCAGTGTGTTGCAGCTATAATATTGTTGTCTTAAATGCTAAATATAATGTTGCTTTATATCTTTTAAATTATGATAATATTAAATCCTACATTAAAATAGTTATGACAACTTAAAGTGTCTCCAGAATTTGCCAAATGTTCCCTGGAGAGCAAAATTACCCCTGGATGAGCACCATGGATGGCTGCTGGAAACAGCATGGCATTTTCCAGGCTTTGCAGCCCACGCTCTTAACCAGCACAGTGCACTGTCTACTTGGTAGGTTCTGCTCTAGGCAATGCCTAGCTTCCACTAACCCCCTGTATCTCACTGCTTATCCCTCATTTCACACACACAAGACTACAATTAAACTGAATCACATTTTCTTCTTGTCTGTACTTTCCCCTCCCTGCACCTAAATCATGGCGTTTTCTTTTCTTAGAATTCACTCCTTTCTTGTCCTAATTAATACATTTTCCACCCGGTTTAAATGCTATATCCTTCCTGTAACCTTTCATCATCTCCTCATGTGCATTTCTCCTGCTTTTGAATGTGGTTTGTCCACTAAGCTCGTGAGTTATCTGTCTGAGGATACATTATGAAAGGTGTGAGGACAAAATCTGGGTCTCATTTGTCTGTTGTTTTCTAAAAATATAGGACAATTCCCTGTGTCCAGTAAGCACTAAGTACCTGCTTGTTAAATTAATAAATTGCTATTTTGTGAGAGGAGATACTGATTGTCTTCATAAAGTACTTCTAGAAAGAAACTGCTTGCTTCTTTAGCTTCCATTTTTAATTCATTATAAATTTGTGACCATAGACTGTAAGGGGACCTCACCTTTGAGCTCCATTTTGATCACTGAGCCTCTGAGTTCTACCTTTGTTCCAGTCTCCTCCTGAGTCCCTGATGTCATGTAAGTCCTGATCTCCATAGAATCCACGTCTGCTCTTGGCAAGCTTTCTTGGGTGAATCAGCCACACTTTTCCCTCACGCTCTTCTTCCTGACATAGGCTCCTGCCTCTACGCCATGTTCTGCCTCCCTGTTTTGATAATCCACTTCACACAGACACATGCATTTGCTCATCCTTTCTGTCACATTCTTATCACTTGCCTGTCCCTGGAGTATCATTTGTCATCTGTTGCTCTAACCTGTGGACATCACATAATGCTTTACTTTCTAGAATGAACTTTCTTATAGCATCTAAAAGTTGTGTCTACCTTTCTAGTACCTGCCCTGCTTCAGCTAGCAGAACAAATTTTAGGTCCCACGTTCCCCCAGTTTTCCCTGTTTCACTGCACTGAACAAGACCATATCTGAAAGACATTTGAGGCTGGAGATTATCAGGTTGGCAGTGGGAGAGAGAAATAGGATCTTCTATTTCTTGCCAAGAGCAGACTTTGTTCAGTAGAACTCATTTCTGTTGTATAATGTATTTTGTGCCGAATTCAGGGTTAGTGTATTTTTTTCTCTCAACATTCACAAATCCCAGGATATAAGATGGACTTCTAATATCCTCGGTCATTTCATATAATGTGCTAGAGAAACAGTTCTATTAGGTAGTCTAATGAGGGAATTTAATGGGCTCAGGTGTTTTAGCAAATAACTAATGGAATTATTATTAGGAGTTTTGGTTAATCCTAATTGAGAGTCCAGACTATAAACCCTGAAGCAGATTGTATGTCCTGACTATTAAAGCCTGCTGGAGTTTCCTCTTGAGAGGACTGTTGATTTCTAGCATGAGCATGGAATGTGAATTGAGTCACTTCATTTTCTTGGGTTCAGGCCAGACTAGGTAGCATCACAATCCAGTAGCAAAGGCAGGCATCGAGAAAGACTGGTCAGAACCAAATGTCTTATGATGCTGAATCAGAGAAAGAGTAACTGGCCTTAGAGTAGGAGTTTTCAAAGAGTGTTACTTGGACCTCTACTTTTCTGGGATGTAAATTTGAATTTTAGAAAAACAGAGTTTCTGTGATAAAATATATTTGAGAAATGCTGGGTTAAATAAAAATAAACAAATACCTCTATTGAAGAATATCTTGGGGACTTTAACATAAGAAAGTGCACTGTGAATCTCCAAAAAAAGAATATTTTGTGAAGTTTTTTTTTTTTTTGACCACTGACCCAATTTTTATTCATGAGCAGCACAAAGAATGAGTGTTTGGCACTTGCCTAGTTTAGGACATAGATTTAAGGGACACCATTTGATGCAGTGTTCAGTCTGAGTGATCATTTGCAAACATGGTCATTTACTAAAATAAATAACATATGTCAACAAATTTAATGAATGGCCAAATGGCCATACAAAAATATTCTTACGATTCAAAACTCACAGACTCTAAAAATAATGTTTCTTCTTGAAGTAATTATGGTTTGAATAATTAAAATCCTTAGTTTTAGGTCTTCCTATAGTTTTTGGACTTAATATTTAACATTATGGCAGAATCTGGCAATCCCAGAGACACACTGAACCTTCAAGAAAAATCTTTTTTGTTTGAGTGCTTAGTGTGTCACATATGTTGTAAATTTTTTTATGTGCATTAATTCATAAAATCTTTATAACAATCCTATAGGAAGGTGTTGCTATTATTTGTGTCTTGAAGCTAAGGTGAAGAGAGGTGACATAACCTTCCCAAGCCCATGCTGTAGGATGTGGGAGGGCCGAGAGTGGAATGTGAGCCTTCTAGCTCCAGAACCCAGACACTGCTTCACTCAGTAAACGGTGATGCTCTTCATTAAAACACACTGGAATTGGCCATGAGAATGGAAAAGACATTTGATGCTACTTTACATTTTTTAATGATTTAAAAAGATGTGTTTCATGGATTTGCAAACACCATAAATCTGCTCATTAATTTTCAGTGATTTTACATTACTCTGCAGTATAAATCAAATCAAATTAATTCAATTCAAATCAACCAACCTAGTCTACATTTACCAGTTTTGAGTGTCAAGCTCCCCATATTCTGACCTTTTTTATAACACCCTAATGCCTTATCTAACACTAGTCTTCTTCATGAATGCACCACTAAAATCTGCCAGATTTATTTATTGTATCCTGTCTCCAAGACTTTGTTCATATCCCCATTGGAAGGGAAGGTCTAATCACATATCCTCCTGGCCTGTCTGACTAAATTTTTCCTTCAAAGACTATTTCACAACTCACTTTTTCCGTGAAAATGCTAATCATCTTACCTGCTCTCTTGGCCTTTGAATACCTATGAAATATGTTTTATATCTGCAATATATTTTGTATCAGACTGGATGTGACCTTAGAGCGTGATGTTAAGTATGCTGAGAGTTCAATGGGGAGAAAACCTGCCTGAGCTCTGGATGGTTTGGGAGGAAACTTAATGGGGCAATACAAGGGAGGGGCAAAGAAGAGCTTAGAAAACTTGGTAGAAATTCAATATTAAAGGACAGTATAATGTCTTGCTATCCAATGAAGAATTTATCCTAAAATTAATGAGAGACCAATGAAAGAAACTAACAAGTGTGTGACTTTTTGGAAAAATTACTGGTTAATCAGCATTATAGCTGAATTCTCTCTCCCTACCACCCCTTCTGTTTTCTCACTAGTGGCAGTGTTGAGTGTAGACTTTTGAAACTTTAAGAACTTACTGCTTTGGTCCAGGTAAGAAATGTTGAAAGCCCTATTGATTGAATTGAGTAATGGCAGTGGACTAAAAGAAAAGGGACATGTTTAAGAGATACTTAATGGTCAACTTGAGGTGGGGAAAAGGAAAAGGAAGAATTGAGGATGATTTCTAAGTTTTTGACTTAGGCAACGTAATTTACAATAGTACCATTAAGTGAACGAAAGATTAGGAAGAATTAGGTGTTGAAATTGCCTCACAGTGGGCTATTCACGTCACAGGGTCTGCAGAAAGTCAAATGACAGCAGGCAATTGGAAGATAGAGGTATATGGCTGAAGGCAGAAGTCTATAATGAACACATACACTCGACATCTTAGCTTCTTGGTAATTGTTGATTCTATAGACATAAATAAGAACAATCAGGAGAGTATGTAGAATAGCAGAGAATTGAGAATGCAAAATGAGACACCTTCAAAGCTAGTATCAAGGCAGAATGAGGAGTTAGATAGATTCTCCTATGCCCCATGCATACAAGCTTAAATCCTTAAAGGATCTAACTGCAGCCCTGAATCCATTAAAACAATGCAAGATTAAGGAAACAAACTAGTGCAGAACAGTTTACATATGTACATGACTGTCCTTTTTTGATTTTGTATTTTTAATGAATATATAATCTGGAAAATATATTTCTTTAGTTAAAAAATTAATTTAATATATACAGTGAATCTAGATTTGCGTGTAAGTAAAAAAGAAACTTCTTGGGTGAGTGCTTTTAAAATGCAAGCACTATAAATAACCAGCACTATTGTACATTTAAATTGAATTCTTTTATTTTAAATATTCACATTACAGGAATTCATTAGGTTTGAATAGAATATCATTATTTACACATCCAAGGGATAACTCCCGTGCTAAACCAGTGAGGTACTTACAATGAATAGAGGAAATATGACTGAACAAAGAGATTTCTTCTTACACATACAGGCTCAAATCCTTTATACATTTATTTGTGCCTTGGAATCTTAGCACAGATTGTTGAAGTCACTATGAAAAAAATTTATGAAAATTATAGCAATCAAATCATATATTTATAAGCTGAGAAAGACATCAATGAGCAGGAATCCACACTGTGATAGTATTTATTTATTTATTTTTGGTGGTTGGCCAGTATAGGGATCCAAACCCTTGGCCTTGGTGTTATAATACCATGCTCTAACTGAATGAGCTAACCAGCCAGCCCAGTGATAATATTTTTAAGGGAAAGAAATTTCAAATTACATTTTCAATTCAATATGTGGAAAACGCAAATACTCCAAATAGCTAAATATACATATTTCCCATGGCATCTTGCCTTTCATGGCTGATTAAAATATTTGCTTAGCTGCCATTAGGTGTTAGGTTATTTATAGGTTGAATCCATGAAGGGAACAATGTGGTACTAAGAGCCCAGATTAATGTCACACACATGCAACATCTTGGTCGGTGAGGTTGGCCTCTACACTGCTAGGATTGGATACCCATTACTTGAATTAATGCTTTACTCTCAGGATGCAGCAAGATTTAGTGGCATGATTCTCACTTGGAATAGTAGCTAGAGTCAATGTGTCTTACCATTTTACTAACTTCACTGAAGCTGTTAAAATTGAACTCAAAGGAACCAATCTTCTGTAAATAAATAAATAAATGTATAAATAGGATTCCCACCATATTAACAACATAGAAATGAAATTAACCTTCCAACAGTGTAAATGTTTATCTTGGTGTTTTAAGTCACCAAGAGTTACGTTCTAGTGTTAATATATTATGATGAATGACTGATTTAATTGAGGGGAGGGTCCATACATATTACCTGTTTGGAATTAAGCCCTTTCAAAAGTACAAGTGTGTTTTTTAGAGAAAAATAAACAAACAAACAACGAAACCAAAACAAACCGTTCTTTGAGTGGAGTTATTTTTGTTATTTGCAAAGACTACTGTGAATTGTCAGCATGTAAAGTCTTGCCTCTGCAGCCAAAATTTATGTTTTTATACATTTTTAAAAAATTACTTAAGTTACTAAGAAAAAAGGCTAGGTTCACCATTTTTTCCCCCAACCAGTTACACTGATTGGTTATCTATACTGCCTGGATGTTCTACATTATTGCCCAACTTAGTGTTGTGCAGAATTGACCTCAAATGTTATCTTTCCCCCTGGCAGTAGTACTGATTTTGGCAGTGTAAAAATGATAAACATTTTTGATTATAGAAAAAGCTGCCAGAATATTGTGTTTGTAGAATGGAGCTGATTTAGATGATTTTTTCACATCTTCATGCTTTATAATATTAAGTTTCTGTACAATAAATTGTATCATGTGCCAATAAATAATTTTGTTGTATTTTATTGCCAACAATAAACTCCAAGAAGAAAATTTGGAGGGGGGGAGGGGGAGGAATTTACCACAATATGCTGCAAAGTTAGAAAAGCAGCATTTTCTATTGGCTCATTGGCACTAAGAATAACATTTTTACTTTATCAAATGTTTAAAAAGGACTTTTCAAAGGATGTGAATCATGCACACGGATTGAGACAAAGCCTGTGTGTGAGGTGGCAGTGTAAATGTCCCCAAAGCTGCATGATTCACCAATAGCATGCATTTTTTTCACCTAATATAAACACAATCTTATCATTTAATTTCTAACACATCTTATTTCAAACATGCATTGGCTACTAAAATAAGGTTTTAAAGAAAAGCTGATGTTTGATATAAAATAATCATGTTTTTTTCTCAAGTGTGGAAAAATACTCTACAAAAAAATAAGTAGAAAAGTGATTTCTGATCAATGTGTGATTTTTATCTACAAAAATCCAGATGACTAATTAGTGTGCTTACAACAACCCTATTGGGTCTGCATCGCAATAATATATAGACACAAAATTAATAGCCTTAAGCAACAATTAGCACAATGCACTTAAATCCTTATCAGAAATAACATGAACCTATAAACTGTACATTTAGCATTAGGTTTTAGGATATTTTTTAAGAGTATGCTTAAATATGACACTACAATAGTGCAAAATTACATTACATTAATAAAACATACAATCCATCCAAATGGTTTATGGATGACTGACCCTTACAATTCACATATTGTCTAGGATTGGCACGTTTTGTTTCAGTGTGATAGTTTTGATCTTCCTTACTTGAGTGTAAGTCATTTCATTCAAAGTTACATTTGAACTATGTAAAAAAAGATACTGTCCTGTGTATGTCTACATGTGCATTCTTGAAGGGATGAGATCAAGAGGAAGCATGTGTAGTCCCCACTCTTCATTTGTAGAATTTCATTGCAGCTTTCTCTTCAGCAACCCTTTGATAAGAGCTTCTAAAGAAATTGCCTGTTATCTTCTTTCCTCCCTTTGTTATGGCTCATAGAGCAGGGACATGGCCACAGGAAGGGAGCAGGAAGAAAAAAAGGAAAAGTCTAGAAGAATATATGGCAGCCCATGCCCTGTGCCAGAAATTTCTCATCAGAATTTCTGATCAATAAATCAAGATTTATGAAGACCTTCTCAGGTGATTCTCATATACAGCCCATCACACTCTGTTTACAGATGAGAAATTGTTGTCCCAAATCGCTAGTGAATTTCACAGTAGATAATGACAACTAGATCTCAGGCTCTGATCCTTTTCTTGTTTCTTGACACTTTTCTCCTTCCTGAAGCTTTGTGAACTTGAATCTAGATACAGACTTGTTAGCTCTTTACTTTTTCTGTTTATAGACCTCTATAATACACACTTGTTGTTTGGGATTAGAAGGAACCATATTATTACAGTGAAGATTAATCTCAATAATTTCATTCAAATAATTTTGACCAGTTGCATTTCAATTCTTCTTTTTTAATTTAATAGATATATTTCTATTTATTTATTTTATTTTATTTTTTCATTGTGAGCAAACATTACCTCTTACCTTCCACTCATACATGATTTAATTCTTAGTGACTCTCCAGAAGTATTATTTTTATATTGTCACAATTACTCTATTAACCCTGACTCCCAATTTTAAAAAAAACAAAGAGAGAGAGAGAGAGAAAAGCACATGAACAAATATATTGTTTCTGAAGGCTGCGGTCATAATGATAGCTCTAAATATTTGAATTTTTATTTAAGGATAAAAAAAACATGATTATTTCCACTATTTTTTTCCTATCTCCATTTCCAGTGACACATGGTCTGTTAATCTTCCCGAACAAGAGCTCTCTTTGATTTGAATGTTGAACATCTATCTGCAGGCTGAAAGTTTTTTTCCTTTCTAAGTAAACTCCTGGCCTCAAGCATGATAGTCTTTGTCCTTTGATTAATTATTTTAAAATAATATATAAAATATTTGCGTTAGATCATCTGTTATGTAAAAAGTAGACTGCTTCCAGTTTTTCATAGACAATCAGATGTTTCCCTTTTGCTCAAGGACTCTTGAGGAAGAAAACCAGTCCTGTGTGAAAGGCCTGATCTCATTACAGTCCCTGGTGACATGTATCCCATCCTAGATGAGCTCTCCTCCAGCCATCTCACCTTGGACAAGAATGGCATCTGCAGTATTGTCTCATCTGAGGGACTGACGGTGGCTAATGAGGCCAATGTGAGATTGGGGGATGCGCTGTTGTAACTCTGGCACATTATTTCACCCCTAATGAGTAGTTGCGGGTTGTTAATTTAGCCTTTGGGTACTGTTTCTGCCGAGCCTGCTTTCCTATCTCCTGCACCTTCATTAATCAAAATGGAATGCAGCCATGTGTAGCAAGAGTTATCACAGTTAACATACCTCTCTGTAGAATTCACCATTAAAATTTTTCAGGTAAGACCTATGTTTGTTTTTCACAATGAAATTCCAGCAAGCTGTAGTTTAACAGATTTAACATACACATTTAATTCAAAGTTATTTGGTTCCCAGAGAACTTAGAAAAATAATTTAATTTTCGAAGTTTCTTAATGTTGTAACAAGTAATAAACATTTCTAATGTTCTTTAAAGAAACACAGGAACTACTTAAAAAATACTATTTTGAATAGCATTTGTTTTTTCACACATAAAAATAAAACTTTTCCTTAAGACTGTCTACCTTTTTGTCCTAACACAGTACAGCTTAAAAATTGTACATATGAACAACTGAGATTACTCATGTCAGAACTCTATTTATTATGCAATTAGCAGTTAGAGTCACAGTCTGGCTAAGAATCATTTTATTTCTGCATCACTAAACTAATATATTCTTGTTTATTGAGTTTATACCCTAACATTTTAAAAGCAACTTTAGCATTTTTTTTTAGCTTTAGAAAAAGTAGATGGAGACTTGATTCACTTTCCGAACATGTCATTAACTAGTTCTGTACCTATGCTAGGGGACCAACTGAAGTGATGGATTAAGTCAAGTTGTTGAACACTTCTAGGCCTCCTTACCAGAAAATGATCTCTGATAATCATCCTGCTATTTCATTCTGTGACTTGAGCTATACTAACTGATAATAAGCTAAATTGACTATTAATTTACTGGTTGCTCATGATAGTGAGGAAAAATTAGGTCTGCTTGGGTTCCAATTATTTTAAGAAATGGTGTATGTGTTCAGTACTGTAAACAATGCCTATTCACCCCTGCTGCCAGCTCCTGACACCCCCTCTATTACTTAGCAATTACAGAAGACGTGAGTACATGCTTCCACGCTATATTTATTTGTTTCCCTTCTCCTGAAGGTTATTCCTTTGGCTTAGTTAAATTTTCAATGATTCTTATAAGCTGCCTGCTTAACACATTCAAAGTTTTAGAACTGAAATTGTGGAAATAGTTCTGGATTCCTCACAATTATCTTTTATAAAAATAAAAGATAACAATTGAACACTTATTATCTAGTCACTTGAATATAATTTCATTTGCATTCATAAAGACACCATACCAGGAATTTGCTACCTCCACTTTACAGATACAAAATCTGAGGCGAATGGAAGTTGAATAACTTGAAAACAGCAAGTAAATGGCAGAGCTTGGATTCAATTCTAAATTTGTGGTCATCAAAAATCTATGTACTACTAACTCATTGCCACATGCCAATTGCAAATTACCTTTCTACCTATCAGACAAGGACTTTGGAACCCAGGAAAGCAGTCTCTTAAACACATGCAATAGATAAGCAGATTACAGAAGCATAAGACGTTGTGCCTGTAAAGGATGCTAGTGATTGTCTAGTCCAGTCTTTCACCTTGCAAAATATAAATGTGCAGTTAGAATCTAGAAAGAGAATGAGAGATATTTTCCTAAGGTATACTACAACCCCCTGCCCCCTTTTTTCCCTAATAGTTCCTCTTGGCCAAGAACTGCTCATATCTTTGGTGTAGACTGGCGGTTCCCAGAGGTGGCTCCACACTGGTATTACCTGTGGAGCCTTTTACAACTGTCTGTCTGCCTTCTGAGTCCTTCCTCAGACCAATTAGATCAGATCTCTGGAGGTGAGGCTTGGACATCCGCAATTTTAAAGACTCTCTAGACGATTTAATGTGCGCTCAGGTTTGAGAACTACTTCTATAGGCCATTTACAATTCGAAAGAATTTCTGGAGATTGTAAATAACCGGTCCCGAATCAGAAGATTGGTTATAAGTCCCATGCTCATGCTTGAAATAATTAGGCATAGAGGAAGTCTTGGATCTTGGAATAGAGGAATACTTTACTGGTATATTTAAAAAGATTCCAGGTAAATTGAAGAAAAGTGATACCTGTTATCATTTGAGTAAGAGAATACTTCCCACTTCTGAACAGGTAGGTCACACTCCTCAAAACTGGCAGTACATCAGAACTGAGATTTTTAAAATACAGATTCTAGGTTCCATCGCAGACCAGAGAATCAGAAATGTGTCTTATTAACAATCTTTCAAATGATTCTGATGCAGATGATCTAGGAAGTCCCAAAGACATATGTGTGTTTGAGGACCACTGATTAAGGATAGACTGGTTCACTAACTAAAGAAGGAACAGAGTAATTTAGAAAATGTATTAAGACTAAGCTTTATTTTGGGGGAGAAGGGAGATTTATTTGAAGAGATTACAATTGCATGGGGCAAGGCCAGGAATCAGTATTATTAACAAACACCTCTGGTGATTCTAGGTCAGATGACCTAGGAACACACTTTGAATAACACTGATAAAAGGGGACTGGTGTTGGAGGATTCTTTTTAAATCAAAATATTTTCAAAGTAAATCAAATGCATGAATGTATATTAACCATGAGTTAAAAAAAATAAATTATCTAAAGGTATTCAATCTGGTTTACTCAAATTATGCTACTTTATTGTTAGCTGGTGATTACCTTGTGTGCTTCTACTGCCTCTACTGAATTTTTTGTACCAATAAATATTTTAAGAATACTGTAATAATAATTTGGAGACTACAGAAAAATCTAAACTATTTTAAAATAATGCCCAATATTTGGTTAGTTTTCTGCAGGAAACTAAGATCTCAGTGAGTTGAGAGTTACAAAAAACAAAGGGGAGGGAAGAGATAAAGAAGGAAGGTTGGTTAATTGAGCATTTGTTAAATTCCAAGCTCTGGATTAGATTTTTTCCACACAGTTTAAATAATCAGTTTATACTTTGTAAGTGTCTATACAGAGAAATGAGAGGGAAATTTACTTGCAATTCATGTACATAACAATTTGATCTTAGAGAGTGATAGTGGTACAAGGAATCTTACAAACAAGGTCCAGAGAGGTTAAGTGGTTTTCTCAAAATTACAGTTTGTTGAAATAATAACCCAGGGTCACATTATTCATATTTCGGCTTGGCAGGCTATTTTGTATTTAGGTTCTGTTAACTATTTTATAAAATCCTTAGGAATATGGAGGCATTCAATATGAATTACTGAGAGGGAGGACATTTTGGATAGTACTGGATCTTACCTATTTTATTTTTATTTTTTATTTTTTCCTTTTTGTCTTTTTTCGTGACCGGCAACGGATCGCAAGGGGGGGGGGGGGGGGGGTACCGGACCGGGACCAGCAACGGGATCGCAACCCTTGGTGTTGCGCCCGCACCTCGCTCAGCCAGTGAGTGGTTGGTCTGTATGTGGGATCCGAACCCTCAGTGGGAGTGCTGCCGCGCTCCCAAGCGGCGCACTGTAGCAGTGCGCCACCGGGCCAGCCCATGGATCTTACCTATTTTAAAATGCTACAAAATCTCTAGATGAGAGACATCTAGGGGAAAAAAACCTCATCTTAATTGACTGATGCTTGCAATGCAATGGAATGAAGTTAGGGAGGGAAGAAACTGTATTCCTCTCCATGCACAGCTTGGTAATAAATATCTGCCCTTCACAGTACTTGCACTTTATATTCTCTTTAAATACTAATTTTCTTTCCTATTAGAAACAGTTGGTATGCTATTAATATTTGAATAGAATGCTAACATGTTCCAAATCCTTTTTAATCTTTCCTGCAATGTTATTTCCTTTTGGGCTTTAGAATGCAGTGAGATAAGAAGGACTTAAAATGCCTCCCTTCTGCATCCAGGCAGCAAACTGACCAATAAAAATAAATATAAATTATGAGCTCCAATTGGTACCAATAAGCTGGTACTGTCACTACATTTAAAAAAGTATTTTGCATGACTGCTAATAACATTCATTTATTCATTCAACAAGTATTTGTTGAGATCTTCCCTGCATTAAGCACTATGCTTATCCTATAGATTCTGAAGTTTGTTATATTTAGCGGCTTGATTATAATTTAAGAAGTTCCCCTACATGAGATCAGAGTCTTGAAACTCAAAGATATGATCAAGCACAAAGTCATAATGTAAAGACTTAAAACTTGTTTCAGTAACATTAATTCATGAAAAACCATTTTCTAGATGATTACTTCAAGACTCATGGAATCGAGTTTGAAAATAGGCAAAAAAAAAAAAATATCAGTAGCATAGTTTCCTATTCTTTTCATATTTAACCTCCAATTGGAGGTAAGAAGGGGTTTAAAGACTTAGAAAATAATTTTAAATATTCTGTTGCTTTACACCTAAACTGCTCTAAGCTTTCTCTCACAACAGAAAACATTTCCACGCATTTCAGGATTATCAGGATTTTTATGGTAAACATAAAAAATTTAAGCTGACACTGGGTTCTTACTAAGATTTTTTTTTCAGTTTCTACTTCATATTGTCTAATTTATGGATGTCATAAAATATATGACTGTGTCTTTTTCAGAGTGTAATACTGCTGATATGAACAATTCTGTGTATATTTTTATTAGTAAGCCCTATAATAATTAATGTTTATATATTCTTACTAATAAGGCCTACAACAATTAATATTCAAGTATTCAGAACACTGAAGGTAATAGTTTTTTGGTATTTTTGAAATAAAACATTTTAAATGGTCTGTTCTCTTTTTATATCCACAATTTATCCCCAGGGATAATTATTTGTTTTTATAGCCAGCAGCAAGCCAATTTTGTTGAATCAATATATCTTTCACATGAGATATCCTTACAAAGAATTGCAATCCACAGGATTTATTAAAGATGTGGCTGAGAAACATGCACCTTCTTAGGGGTTGCATTTCACCTAAACGTGGTAAAAGCCCACTTCCTTCTGCTAAAGCTCAACACCTAAAATATTTAAACCAGAAAAAATGCTAACAAATTTGATGTTTCACTTATTGTATACCTTCAAAAGTAAAAGTTCTTCCACACAGAAGGTACCATGCTACAGGTCTTAAATAATACCAATAAGTCACTCACATTTATAAGAATTGAGACATACGTGTATGATAAGGTGGAAAAACAATGAAAAAGAATGTGGGATTAAGAAAGATAGGACCCTTAAATTCTAATCTTAACTATTGTCACTAACTGATGTGTGTGTGTTTGTGTGTATGTGTGTCTTGAATAAATATCTCTGGATCTAGTTAACTCATAAATAGAAAGAAGGGATTGGTTTATAAACATTGCTATAATTTCTTCCAGCCCTAAAGCTCACAGATTAATGGACCCAGAACTGAAGGATTTAGCTGACTCATTCATTTTGGCACTTCAAATTCAGAAAAGTTATCCTTCTGGGACTTGGTAATGGGTTTTCTATACACAGATTTACCAATTAGTCACTTGGTAGAACTGCCTTGGCTTGAGTCATATTATCAGCATAAGATTATAGTCACAGTCCAAGAAAGAACCCAAATTCACAGTCAACAATAAAGGCAACTTCTCTCAAGTCTCTCAGTTTTTGAAATCATGAGCATCCATTATAACAAAGGCAGGCTGAAATAATATCAAATGCTTTTCTGCTTTCAGATAAAGCAGGTACTTTCTAAACTTGTTAGCAATGCACCCTCTTTAGATCCCTATACTTTTTATAGCACACACAAAAAATGACGAAGTAAATGTGAATGTATGAATTCGACTATTTTAACAATGAAATAAATGTGGGTGGAGAAATTCACTTATCAAAGAGGGCATCCACACAGACATACTATTTCTTGGTGCAATATGGTTAGAAGAGAGAATACAGAGGAAATCTACGTGGGTCAAAAGAGCAGACAAAGTTTGCTACTAAGAAACATGGCAAGTAGCTAAATAATTGCAGAATTTTGCTCTTTTTTTTTTTTCCCCCATTAAATCAGCAGTGACACTATAAACTCTAGTGAGAATAGTAAATGTAGGCTCAGGCTGGAGTTGGAAGGAAGCTTCCACAAGTCTCTTCACTTAATTGGAAGCTCCTTTAAGGTAGTGGTAGTACCATGTTCATCTTATCTCTGTGGTAGGTAGGGCACTACCAGACACAATGTACCTGTTCAATCATGGCTAAGAAAATGACCCTGGTTGTCAAACAATACTATATCCAATGCAGGAATCTTTCTCTGCTCAAATGCTTCCAGTGCTAGGAAGAGCTTATTTTCTCACAAGACAGTCTGGATTGTTGGACATACCTCCTCTTATTGAATTGAAATTGATCTCTGTCTCTAATTTCTATCTGGTATAGAAGATTATGGGTCTGAGTTCTGATAATGTCAACATGTAATAGCACTATTAGAATAAGTCACAAATAGATTTAGATAGATGTCATCAGAACATTCTAATTCTTTTGATAGATCTTTGGCCTGAATGAAATAAAGGCACTAAAGATTCTTTTGGGGGAATGTTTTCCTTGAAGAATCCTTAGCATTCCATGTTTTCTCACTTACTATCTCTGCTTATCTACAGCTCTCCCCTTCTCTAACTTTATGGAGGATAATGCTATAGGCAACTGCAAGTGCAGAGAGAAATTCTCTAAAAATTTAGTGTAATTATAGGTTTATTTTGATTCTGTAAAGCCCTGAACACCATGGTCATATATGCTATGGATGAATAATTACTAAAATGGAATAGAAAACAATATCTCCAATTAGTACCTCTAGGCTAGAACTGTCACTTCATTGAAACAAACAAAATTTTCCTGTGACTTTCAACGCCATTCATTTATTCATTCAACAAATATGTATTGAGATCCTACTCTGTGACAGGATGTTTCCTACAGACCATGTTTCCTACAGATCCCCACTTCATTAAATTTACCATCTTATATTTAATACATTGATGATAAATTTATTTAGGTTCTCTTAAATGATAGGACTGAAATCAAATGAGTACTATCATTCAAATGATATAACTCATCATTATGAGTCAATAATGACTCAAATGTTATATCTATTTGTCCATGTGATAAAATAAAACTGTTTTAAATATTGGGGCTTCAGAAAAAAATATTTTAAGTTGGTAAGTGATTAAAAATTTTATAAAAATGGTACCATTTATAAACATGATTTATGTCTATAGATATCCTTTTTTTGTTATTTGAGGAAATCATTCGTCTTATTATAACAAGTGTTATCAGAATCAGGAAGAGAATAATAGTCTTATATTTTATTAAGTGTTACGATGATTATTTCCCAGGTACTGCAAATCACAACAAATTGGGTATTTAGAAATATTTGAATAATTTAACTTAAGATCTTGAAAAGAAGTGACCGCATTTGCAAGTCAGCTTAATAAAAATAAATGGGAAGTCTTCCTGAGTAAACAGTTTGCTTCATATCTTTCTTATGCAGTACATGAATAATTCTGCCTTCACATATGTGGTAAAGGGGCTAAAAAAAAAAAGATCAGATAGAGACAGTAATACTCTTTGTTCAACTTCAAAGTCAAAGAGGTTAGAATTCAATTGCAATATGTTCTTCCTTTGTTGCATTATGCAAACTTGGAACTAGAGATTATAATATTTAGTGAAAATCTTTCATATTTTAAGATAAGCATCTTCATTTCCCAAACAGATTAAACAGCTGATCATTATAGAAATAACAATCGTCACAAATTTACATTATGAACAACTACAAAAACGTGAAAAACACTGTTTACAAATGATAGTGAAGAATAAATTACCTTTTCAGTGCATACAATTAAGTATATACAGGATAATTTAAAACCAAATAGAATGATTGCTAATACTGAGCTCTTAAAAATCTCCATCAAAATATACATGTTACCCAAGAGAGGCTGACAAAAATAAATTGTGACACAACTGCAGAATGTTGTTTCTCTTCTTATGCTCAAAACTTGGATGATATCTCATCAAAATATTTTACCAGTGTACAAAGGATGGAAAACTTTAATTCCAAAACCATTTCTCTAAATTACCAACAGACTTATATTCTTGATGCCTTTTCACATGATCACAAGCCAAACATGCATGTGATTCCCAAAATCGTGGAAGATTTACGGTGAAATCTTTCCTCCAGTTGAAGTAACTAAGGTATAACTTATTGTTTTTGTCGACTTCCTTCAGATACTTTGCTAGCTCACTGGGAGAGTTATAATCTTCCACATGAATGAATGAATCTGCTGGAATATAATTCTCATAGTTTTCCCTAGATGGCCCCAGAACAACGGGTACAGAGCCAGCCAGAAAAGCATTGTAGAGCTTTTCTGTGATGTAATCTTTGTGGATTGAGTTTTCAAAGGAAAGATAAAATTTACAAGTAGATATGGTAGGAATCAAGTTTTTATCATTGACATATTCTCCAAAGGCTTGCCCATAGGTATGGATTTCAATGCTTTTGCTTAGCTCATTGTAATACTTGACCCTGGCATGCTCAGGGTTCCAGTTACTTACAACCCAGCACACCAACTTCTCTTTACTTGGAACTTCAAACACAAAGGGGTTTGTGCTCACCGTCAAGAAGCCGTAAGGCACCTGGATATCAGAGTCACGGCGGTAAGTCAAAGTCAGATTGAACAAGTGCTCAATACCACTCTTTTGGGGAGTGTGAGTTGGTGATTCCAAATTCATCCAAATCCATTTCTGGAAGGGTGGTCTAGCCTGCTGAGGTAAATTAGTCAGATCCCAACTGATGTCTCGGTGATGGATCAGAACAGCATGAGATTTGTTGTACAGTGAACGGTCTGTCGTGAGATGGCATCCTTGGATATTGAACATTGCTTGGCAGGATGTAAGGTCAAAGGTCTGCCCAAATGGCCACACCCACACCAGAATGGTAGTTTCATTAAAGTACTCAGTCTTGGTGGAGAAGAAATTTTTCATTTTCAGCACTGAGCTGGCTGACTCCATGGGACTGAAGATCCAGCTGTTGGTGGGCTTGATGTAAATGAGAAGACAAGCCATGAAGCAGCCCAGGATAATGCAGACAATTAAAAATGGGCGGAGGATTCCTTTGGATGCTGAGGTCATAATTTTTTCTGTGAAACAGAGAAAGATAGAGGAGTAGATGGGGTAGGGATAAAGAAATAATCATAAGTATAATTTGAGATAAACAGGTGGTACATCCTAAAATATACTTAATCGCAAAGTCAATTGCATTTTCCTTTTCAGTGTTATCAAAAACCACTGAGAAAAACAGAGTTTCCATTTAAGCTAAGAAACTGCTTTTAAAGGAAGTTTCCCATAAAAATCTTCCTTAGAAATAATGAATCAGAATTTTTTCTAAATGTATCAGCTTATCTTCAAGTCAAGTTGTATTTTTTTCAGTGCCATCCCTATCTGTTCTATTTTCATTTGCTTGTAGAAAACTAGCACAACAGACTGTCATCACCAAAGCCATGACTAAAATTTTTAGTATTTCGAAATCACAACAGATTTGTGAATATTTCCTTGCTGATATAATCACTTATTTACTAGTGTATTGAGACTCTAATATAACTTTGTAGTTCAGATAGAATTCAACAGAAAACCAAACTTTTTAAAGAAAAAAGTTGTTTTTGTTTCTTAGTATAAGTTTATTTTCACTGTTTACAAATGCATCAGGATAGTCATGTGGTACAAAATGAAAACTCTTGATTTGATATATATATATTTTTAAGTAAGTACACTGATGCAAATTTCGATAAATTTAAAATGCTCACTGTTTTTTTCCCTATTTTGTCTTATATTTTTCTTTACTTTTAATAATCTGTTAGTACTCCTAATATCTACCAGATTGATGTGATAGTCAATGCTCTATTGGTATTAGAACAACATTCTCATTTATGTGGTATTGGCATCTTAGAAAAGTTTTTTTTTTTTTTTTTGCAATAAAATGATATTAGTATTACAGAAATAAAAACAAATGGATTCTCAAAAGAAAACATTTATATTTCAAGGAGAACAATTTTGATCTTGTGAATTTTAACAGGTGGTGGCTAAAAAGAAATTCGAGTGTTTTTTTTATGTGTCTTCAAGGTTTTTTCTCTCTGACATTCATGCCTCTTTACAAATATGAACACAAAAATATAATCTGTAATATACTTGCAAAACTGTTTCTTGATCAAATTCTTGCTAATTCTCTGAAACTCATATTGTTCCTCTCACCAAAATAATATGGCTTATCAATTTCAGATTTATTAAAGTATTTTGAAATCTTGATCCAAACTAGTATAGAAATATTACATTTTTTTTCTCCCAGAAAAGGGAGAACTTGTCCTTTGTTTAACTACCTAAATTTATGTGAACATTTACACATTATATTTTTTTGCTATTTGTTTTTCTTAAAGCATATGACATTCTCTCAATAGTAAAGCTTGGTTTTATGAGTCCAAAATTTCTGAACATTGCATTCCAGTGCACACCCAGAGTAGAATTATTGGAATCAAAGACTGCAGCTTACTGTCAGTGTTAGCTTCAGTCCTGCAGTCAATAACAAAAGGAAGCAAAATAGGTCCCTGGGACTACAAAGAAAATCAGGAAGAAATTATGAAGGAAATCTCAATTATTTAGAGCTAAATGACATTCAAGTTTCTATATGTCAAATTCTGTGGCATATTAAAGCAATAGTTTGGAGGAAATTTACAGATTTGCTCATTATTCAGGAAATTAACAAATTGGTCAACTCAAGAAGCTAGACAGAGAGCAATGGCACAAAGCTAACGAAATAAGAAGGAAACAAATTAAGGTAAGAACAAAAATCATTGAAATTCAGAGCAGAAATTTTAGATGATTAATAACATCACAAGCTTTGAAAGTACTAAGACAAACTGCCGGCAAGGATAATTAAAAAAGAGAGATAAATTCAAATTAAATATCAAATAAAGGGTAAATAATTGTTGATCTAACATAGATAAAAATTAGACATCACTATTTTGAATAATTTTACGCTAATAAATGTGAAAGACTTGATGAAATAAAAGGTTGCATTTTTGCACAAATAGAGAAATAACAATACTGGCACAAGAGGAAATAATATTTAGTGAAACATATAGTTAAAGAAATGAAATCCATAAATGACAACAACTAAAAACAAACTCTAGGCTTAGATGTTTTTGCATGAGTGTTATTAAATATTCAATAAATATGGCTGGCCAGTTAGCTCACTTGCTTAGAGAATGATGCTGATAACCCCAAGTTCTAGGGTTCAATCCCTGTACTGGCCATCCACCAAAAAACAAACAATGCAAAACAATTCAATAAATGGGGAATACTACCTCACTTTTTTTTTTTGTCTTTTTTCCGTGTCCGGCAACGGATCGCAACCCTCAGTGTTGCCCCCGTACCGGACCAGGGACCGGCAACGGGATCGCAAACCTCGGTATTGCTCCCACGCCTCGCTCAGCCAGTGAGCGGGAGCCGGTCCGTATGTGGGATCCGAACCCTCGGGCGGCGCGCGCCGCCGCGCTTCCCAAGCGGCGCACCATCCAGTGCGCCACCGGGCCGGCCCATACCTCACTTTTTTGTTTTTTTTAAAAAAACAAATCATTCTAGAAAACAGGAAAATAAGGCAAGCTTAACTATTTATGAGGCTAATTATAATCTTGTTACCAAAACAAGATATGGAAAGTTAAAAAAAAGCCAATTTCACTTGTGAACATAGATGCAAAAATACAAAAATTTGGCAATAGAGTATTGAAAATATATCAGGATGTGATTCAAAAATAAATTTATGAAGGTTTAGTTGCATTTAATCCCACTTTATAAATTTAACTAGTTGGACAATCTCTCTATTCTTTCTAGACTCTGGAATTTACAGACTGAGAAAACTTACTGATAAGGTCTTTTTCTTTGGAACAACATTAATCTTTAGCCTGCCTGATTTGACTGAATATTATAGTATTTTCTTTCAATGAGACCAATATTTAATGGTTGTTAGAAATGCTCTAATTGAAAGTTTCCTTAAATCCTTTTTGAGTTGAAATGCAATAGCAAAAACTATCTAAATAAATGTCAGCTCAATATAATCAGGTTACAACTGTAATAGCCACCACTTAATAAATGTTCACTCTCAGCTGGGCTTTATGCCGAGCACTTTATACACATCATTTCCTCTAATCCTCATACAAACCCTGTGTGGGAGATCTTTTCTCACTCCTTCACAGAAACTGAAGGCCAGAGATGTAAGTAACTAGCTTAACCACTGGGTTGTACTCTCATTTGCCTTCCCCAGCCTTATTGGAACAAATATTACAAACATCAATAGTCTATTTGCATTTGGTACCTCAGGTTTTGTTGTTTTGATTTCCCTAGTCTCTACCCTTAACTCTATAATTAAGGATTATTTACTCATGAGTTAAAATTAGATCAATTTCTCTTAACAAGGATAATACCTGACACATATGGCTACTATCAGTGCCAAACACTGATCTGAGCACTTACATTAACTCATGCATGCGAGTGTGTATGCGTGTGTGTATGTACATATATTAACTCATTCTATTCCCATTTTATTGGTGAAGTAACTGAAGCCCAAAATGATGAAGAAAATGGGCTCAAATCACATGGCTAGTACGTGGCAGAGCGCACTTTAAAACCCAGGTCATCTGGCTTCAGAGCCTGGGCACTTGACACATTTTAGGATCACTGATCCCCCAGGCTGCAGCCAGAGAATGCAAGCAGCTTGGTGATACCAGAATGTAAACTCTGTGAGGGACTTTGTTTTCTTTGCTGGTGTATGCTTATCACCAACATATAGTAGGTGTTTAAAATGCTGAATATGTTATATAAATGAATGGGTAAATTGCTGACTCTTGACTACCTACAAGACACTATGCTTGGTGGATAATCACACTACAAAAATGAACCAGGTGTGAATGAATGAATATGTGCTTAGTTTCTTTCTGTGTGCATTTAACATATATCCCTTTATGGAATAACTGCCATTGAAATTGACCAACAGTTACTCCTACCCTTAGATGAGCAAAATCTCTCAGTTTTGCCTCTCTTCATTGTGTTGGAAAGTTGGCATCGATCCAGTACATTTTAGTCTCGTGACTCTCTTTTTTTAGCCAAATAAGAAAAAATTTGTCACTAGACAGAAACAATGTTCCTTCTACTGTGTTTTTCAGTTTTCCTGCTTCATGGACATTTTTTATTACTTGAGGTTCTTCTTGTTAACTCTCTGAACACCCTCTCTCCTCAATTTTTCACTGCTGTCAGGGTCAATTACTAAACAACAGGGGCAGTTATTCAGTAACCCCTGCTTTGTACAGAAACTGTCAGAAAAGTTTGCCTCCTGGAGTCAAATTGACATCCCTTTGACAGGAACCTTTTCACCTATTCCTCATAACTAAAATTCAGCTGGATATCCAACATGTCTTGAACTGTTAATCGATATAACCTATTTTTAAAACAGCTGCAGCAGTGTGACTATAGCTCTCAACAGAGATGGCCAAAAATTTATAGCATAAAGCAAATTGTAACCATTTAGGATAATTAAACCTTTTCAAATATTTTTAAATAGCTTCAAGTATTATAAGAGAATATAATATTAAAACTTTACTATTAAAAATAACAGAATTTTTAGTAAAAATACTGCTTGATAAGACCTGGTATGCGTATGATTCCTTTTTCCATTAAGAGATTCCCTTTACGGTTCTTTAAGAATGCTTTACAGAATGTTAAAGAATGGAAGAGAGCTGGAAATAGGAAAGTTAGAGTTGTGATTGTCAAACTATAGATACATGTAAAGGTATTAAAGAGAAAAATGTGAAACTAAGGAGAAGAGGAGGCTTCTTCAAAGAATGGTAATCTTACTCTAAATTTTGTTTTTTATTTGTGTGTATATGTGTTGGGGAGGGTGTTGCATCCTTATTTTAAATGTAAATAACAGGAGCATACTACAGAATAGAATTAAATACTTGCCTAAATTTTTAAGATAGAACAGGATAGTTGGACTTGTAACTTGCCCCTTGGGGCATTATTCCTAGATTGTAGCCACTACCCACCTCTTCAACCCACCTCCCTGATCTCACACTACTTGGGAGGTAGGGTTGGAAGACATTTTCGCTTATGCCATTAGGAGTTCTTGGACAATCACTGTAATTACACTTACTCTCTATTTTTTGTGTGGATGCATAGTCAAACCATTCCTGATAAGACTTTTTATCCCTGGTAGAATGTGTGAAAGACATAGGCCATTTGAATAGAACTTGAGATCAACTTGGGGATCTTCAGATCAAATTGTACCAACTCCAAAGACCAGAAATAAATTATTAATCAATCGATAGGTAGACTAAAGTTAGAAATAGATTTTTTTCTTAAATAAAAGAGATTTCTACATATAGCCACACTGTGACCTCTTACTTGATAAAATAAATAAAATTTGTCAAGTACTTCAGATAGTGCCTGGACCATAGCAAAGATTATGTGTTTGTTATTACACAATCATTCCCCATTAAAAAATCAAGAATCAGAGCTCTTTTCTCAGCTGAAACTCTTTTGATTTCTATGCAAATTATTAGCATTTCTAACTATACACACACGAAAAAATCTCTAAGTACAAAATATAACTCATTATTAATAAAGTCTGGATAAAATATATAAGAACCATTTCCTAGTGAATATAAGCAGGATCTTTTAATAGTTCACGGAAGCATCCCTTTTACAATAAATTACTGTATAAGCATATTGTACTTAAAATATTTTGTGGCAAATATTTGTTGGTGAGAACCGCCTGCTCTTCTGATGATAGCACATCAATTTCTACTGGAATACTACCTTCCTCTCCTGTGTCAATCTTTGGGACTACAAAAAGCAGTATCTCCCCTTTCTCTAACCTACACTGATCAGGGGAGCCAGGTCATTCATACTGTCTCTGGGACTTTGAAACTGGAGTGGAAGAGCCAAGAGTAAGAATGTTGGAGCTGATCAATCATAGTAGAGTTCCCTGAGAAGATAAGTATGTAAATTCTGCTATGGGTTCATGGATCTGCTTCAAGTTCCACCTTTCTGGTCTTGGTTCTTCAGGTATTCCTTCAGTTCCAAGAGCTACTCCACAACCTCCCAGCAATTTCATTTTCATTTATGTTAGTTATAATTGGTTTTATTGCTTGAAACAAACAAACCCAAGCAAAAACAAACCTCAACCAAAACAAGCAGAAAAGCCAACCGATATGCTCCCCTCCTCCTTTTCTTCATTTTTTTTCCTCTCTAGGATCCAAAGTATGTAACTTGAATCTTTCAAAATATATCCGTAATTACTTGTATTTTATTTTAAACCCCACTGTATATAAATTCAAAACTGTAAACAAATGTCTTCATTTATATAAGTCATTGACTCCACACAGAGTTTAAGTATTTGGTGGCGTTGCCTAACTCTGAACTATTAGTATGCTCGTTAGTCAGGCTTCAAGAATAATTTGCTTCTCTTATAATCATTATGGTCTTCGTGTCATTGTATTACTATGGGATTCTGCAAAAGTCTTCTGAGTATTACACTGAATGCTCATAATTTATATTGCCTGGGTTATTTTTTTTTTTTTTTGCTTTTGGTTGTTTATTCTTGTTATTGTTTTAGTTTGCTTTTACTCATCCCAACAATTTTTTTTGCTAAGGACACTTACAAGATTAAAAACAAAAGCTTTACACTTTCACTATTATATACCAAATTATAGTCCGCCTTGAAGTACTGTAAAACTTTATACATTTGTCACCTCACTTTCAAAGTTTCCTTTGAAACTTTAACTTCCATTGAACCTCTCTCAAGGGCCTTCTTGCTCCTAGTTCCCACAGTTCTCTCCATTAGATTCTGAGCCAAATGCCTCCTGCGTTTGGGAAAAATGCCATTTACTTCTTGGCAAGAAGGCACTGGGTGATCTCTGTAATGCTATCAAATTTGTTTGTGAACCTTTCTTGATGATCTCTGGATATAATCTCTGGTATTTCCAGAGGTAAGCCTCTGTTGTATTTCCTTAAACCTTGGGGAAGTTGCCACCAAATTATGCCAGTTTTGGTTACCAATGCTTTTCCTGAATATTCCTCAGAACACTCTCTAGCACATACTAACAGTTCCCTGATTGATTTCCGCAGTGGTTTCATCTTTAAACAGCCTAATAAATGCCTTTTGTTTTGTTTTGTTTTCATTTTTGCCTGACATTTGTTTCCATTGGCGAGAGTGCTGCCAACTGCCAGTGTTCCTGCACTGCAAACTCCTTTATTTTGGGCACTTTCTATATTCAAGCTCTTTGAAGTTTTCTTTTCAACTCAGGATTAACCTCTTTTAGTTTGATCTTTTATATACTCTCTCCTCTCTACTCAATCACTAGTTCTTAATCTCTGTCTTTATTCACTTTAGAAGCTCTATTTACTAGCTTCAGCTATAGCTAGAGCAATCAGATCTGACACTGAGCCCAAGTGTAATCTGTCTCAAGCTCCACCAGCCCATAAGGAATGCCCCAGACAGGCCCAGAGGGTGCCTTTCTGGCATTTTCCCAGAACATGCTTTCTGGCACCCATGGAGGACGGCAGTCTTTCATAACTTGGCTGTCAGCACCAGCACTTTCTATGATTATTGTCAGATTTTAGCCCACAGCAGCCAGCCAAGGAAAGCCAGAGGAACCTTAAAACAAACAAACAAACAAACAAAACCCCGAAAACTCAACAAGAACATCAGCCTCAAACTCTCATTTTGGGCTGATACCTTACCATGCCTACTGATTTTAAAGATAAGTCTTCATTCCTTCCAGATGGCAAAGTAGAGCAATTAACCCGGTGGATTCTTCTGGACATCTTCCTGTCCTTTCATTTCCATACCCAACCCAGCACCAAATCCTGCCAATTTTACCTTTGAAATAATCCTTACATTAGTTAACTTCTCTATTTTCCTAGCTCAAACGTCTATCATCTCTTGTATGGAACAATGACATTGCTTTCTAGGTGGTCCACCTGGCACTCACTTTTCACCCTTTCAATTTGTTCACAGTGTAGTAGTCCAGTGGTCCTCAAGTATGGCCTTACACATCATCATCATCAGCAGCAGCATCGGCATCAGGCATCACCAGGGATCCTGTTAGAAATGCAAATTCTCCCACCCTAACTCGGGCACATGGAATAAGAAACTCTGGGGTGAGGCCCAGCAAAGTGTTTTCAGTGCCCTCCAAGTGGTTCTGATATACACTAACATTGGAGTATCCCTTTAGTAGGGTGATATTTCAAACCATAGATCACAAGCTTCCCTTCTTTTTAAGGCCTACCCATGAATTCCTATTGCTTTTAAGACAAAATAAAAAGATCTCAGTGTAGCTTAAAAAGCCCTGGATGATGGAGATGCCGCCTCTGTCTCCAGCCTCAGTGCATGCCAATTTTGCACTCCCCGTGTTGTCACGCTGTCCCTCTTGCCTCTACCTGAAACATTTCTCTCCCCTCTCTGCTGGTTTACTCCATTTCACTTGATCAGCTCTCAGCTCTACTGTCAGTTGCTTATGGAAAGATTACTGACAACCTCCCAACCTTTCCCCAACACACTAAATCAAAGCCCCAGGTACACTGTCAGAGTATCACGTGTCATTTTTGTATAGCATCTGCCACAGTAACAAATTTATCCATGTTTGTGTGAGTACCTGATTAATGTTGTAGTCTCTGTTCAACTGTAACTAGGCTCATAAGGCAGAGACTGAGTGTTTTTACTCAGATTTCAATCCCTACTGCCTAAGTCATACTTGGTATATTCTTGCTCCCAACATACATTTTATGAGTGACCAAAGACCTAACAATTATTGAGAATTTACAATGTTCAAGGCACCAGGCTAAAACTTCCATGTAGATTTTGTCACTTAATCTTCAGGAAAAAAAAATTTTTTTGTTCATTTTGCAAATAAGTATATATCACTTCCTATGTGTCAAACATGGTTCTGAGTACTTTATAAATATTAATTCCTTTAAATCTCACAACAACCAGATAAAATATACACCAGTATATCTATTTTTACAGATTGGGAAACTGATGTGCATCTATTTGCTTAAGGTCACACAGTTAGTGATCAGGCACAATTTGGACACTGGTGCCTAGACTCCAAAATGTATTGCTTTAAAAGCACATGTTGAGAATTGAGATTCTAGTTTACAATTGCAAAGACTTCTATGCATTATATGAATACAAATTTATTTTGTGACACGTATTACTCTGGAGCCATTGTTCATGGAAACTAAATTCACCAACACCTCTCTGCTTTCATTCTGGAATCAAATGGCCAGGAACAGTGAGTGGGTCGAGAATACTAGAAGTTTTGGGTCATTCTCCTCCTGCCCACAAGAGTGTGTAGAAAGGTGAATCAGAGCAGGGAAGAAGACTAGCCTTGTTTCATTACTGGGGTGTTTATAAAGCAATTCAAGGAACACCAAGGATTAATGATGCATACATAATTGCTGATCCAAGTCCTGTATAGCTGTAGCCCTTGCTAGCCACATTCTCTTTCAGATGAATTTCTTATGTGCTAATTTGTTGAATCAGGTTTGAAAATTAACTAACCTCAAAGAGCCAGGTTGCCTAATTACAGTAAGCGTAGAGAATAGGAAGAATTTAAAAATTTCAGTTATATCCCAGAGTTTTCCACATGATACCATCATTTAATATTTTTAAAGGATTTACAAGTATTGATTTTAATCATTACTTAAAACAGAATAAAGAATTTTCTTTCTATAAATTTTTATATTCTGAATTCCCTGGATCTCAGCAGGCAACTACATAAGGTCACATACTTTTAATGATCATATTATAATAGTTTGATCCTTTATTGGTCTTATCAGCAGAAATTTGTCTTCTTCAAAGTGACTTCCCCAGTTGTTTTTTTGAAAAACCACGGGATGTTTATATGGAACCCAAGCCTGTCTGGCAGACACAGTCTCCACTGCACCCTGTGTGTCCTCCATCACTTGGCTACTACTAGTCTGAGAACTCACTGGATGGAACCTCACTTCTGCTCCTACCTGTCAAATGTGTGGGCCTAGAATCCCAAATTCAGCTGTCCTCTGACCTCTAACTCTCTAGTTGCCAGAGGTTCTAGGTTCATGTTGCAATTGGAAAACTGGCTATCTGAATCAAACTTTGTCACTTACTCCTGCAGCTTTAAATTTGCTGAGATAATTAGAACATTTCCTTCAATTTCTGGTCCTCTATTAACAATAGAGACTTTAGTTCCATTTACAGGGCAAGGTAGTGAGTCCATGGGAAACCAACTGTTTTATCCCCCTTGGTTCTTCCTAACACCCTTTTTGCTAGCATAAAATTCTTGTTCTTCCAGTTTGTGAAGGTTAAATTTATGTGCCAACTTGATTGGGCAGTGGGATGCCCAGATAGATGGTTAAACATTATTTCTGGGTGTGTCTGTGAGGGTGTTTCTGGAAGACATTAGCACTTGCATTAGTGGATTGAATAAAGCAGATCAACCTCCCTCATGTTGGTGGATGTCATACAATCCACTGAGGGTCTGAATAGAGCAAAATGGTGGAGGAAGGCTGAATTTGCTCTCTGTCTGACTGATTAAATTAGAATGTGGATGGATCTTCTGCCCTCAGTCCTCCTAGTTTTCAGGCCTTTAGACCTGGACTAGCATCCACACCATTGGCTCTCCAGCTCTCAGGTCTTCAAACTACACCACCAGCTTTCCTGGGTCTCTACTTTGCAGATGGTGGATTGTGAGACTTCTCAGCCTCCATAATCATGTGAGCCAATACCTTATAATAAATCTGTTTCTGTGTATACTCCTTATCATAAATATCTTTTTCTCTCTTTATAAATCTCTTTTATATATATTCTCTCTATATAAAATAACTCTCTTTCCTATTGGCTCTGTTTCTCTGGAGATCCCTGATTAATACACAGTTACTAAATAATCAAGCATATCAAAGGATGTTAACAAATACTAAGAAGGCTGCTGGAGTAAAAGAGAAAACATCTACCAACAGAGGTAAACACTGTATTAGATGGAGGCATTCCCATGACAACATTTTCTGGATCAGACTAAATTTTGCAGGTTGATCATCTTTTGAAATCAACTGATACTAATTAGTGCCAGCTTTACTGGGATTAAGTAAAAACACATCAGTGTAGTTAATTAATGAGCAGCTCCTGAAACTTCAATTGAAATTTACAATAAGAGAACAAACTAGTAAGAAGAAAAATAGAAATAAGCAACAAAGAAGTCAGTAACCTAAGAAATAATATGATAAAAGCATAGCTAAAGAGATTTCAGGAAAAAAGCAAGTTTAATCAATTTGCAGCTAGTAATCTGAAAATGAACTAATTATTATACTTAAAAGAAAACTAATTATTATACTTAAAAAGTATAATTATTATACTTTTAAAAGAAAAAAGGTGGAAAGGCGGAATTTAGAAGTAAAAAACCCGAGGGCGAGAAACAGTTAATATTACAGATACGAATACCCCAAACCTTGGGAGGGAGGGCTTTTCTTGTATCAGGAAGCTCATTTGGTTCTGTTGGATTCTTTCTCCATAGCAATAATGAAACATCTCAGGGATCATCTAACCCTCTTACTCTGACATAATTTCTAATAAACAATCTTTTGAGTATTCAGTTTATCAAGTAGTTAAATACTCTGAAGAAAGTGTCATATTTTGTGAACATAATAGCAAAAATGAAGTCCTCCAAAAAAGAATACATCGAAAGAGAACACTTGTTTCCTTTCCTTCCACTGCACTGGAAAAAACATTTGTCCTCACACCTAAGGCTGATCCCTCCTCATTAAATTCTGAAATCTAAATGTGTAAAGTTATCTCATTCCATTCATTATCCTTTATTTTTTCTACGTCTTCAATTTTCGTATTTCTACTGGTTGTTTTCTATCAGAATTTAAATAAAACCATAGTTCTCTTATCTTCAGTTACAGAACCTCCGCCCTTCCAAACACTGCTTCTGTTTTCTTGATCTTCATGAATAGCCAAAATATCCAGATAACCTCCTAAGACTCCAATTGGAAGTCATTACTTATTTCTTCTACTCCCCTAAACCTATATCTAGTCAATTACTACATTAGTCAATTGAAATGCTGAAGATTTATTAAATCTTGCTCCTTTCTCCATCCTGCTGTCACTTCATCAGTTAGGCCTTCTATCATTTATTATAATGAACCACTAATTGTTACACTTGATGTTGGTCTTGCTTTCTTCCAATTCATAGTAAACACCGTGGCTTAAGTTTTTTCTTTTGCTTTTCATGCTCTTTCTTTTAAAAAGCTTTATTGTAAAAGTTATGTTGGGGAGTGGGGAGGAATGAGTTAAAGCAGCCAGCCTGTGATTCTCCAGATTACCAGGGAGAAGCTCCTAGGGAGGGAGGAGGAAGAAGACTGGAAACCTGGTCTAATCTCCTTGTAAAATTGACAACTTGACCCCTAGGCCAACCATTGGGAAAATAGAATAGTTTGGTCAGGGCCATCACCTTGGATCCAGTTGGGTGTGGTTCAGCATTCTTTGTAAGCAAATTGTGTGTGTGTGTGTGTGTGTGTGTGTAGTTAGTGTGCATGTGCACCAATGTATCTTTTTAGTTTTGTTGCTATTCTTGTGTTCTTGAGAGAGAGAGAGAGAGAGAGGAGTTTGGTGAAGCAGGCGGGTGGGCAACGGCATCGGGCATCCACCCTGCACAGCCATGCTTTCCAACCTATGGCTCCAGGGACCTTTTGGCTGGAAACCTAGCTCAGAGACCTGCCTGAAGGGGTCTGGGGACCCAGCCTGGCATGTGAAGGGTTTGTGGCCCAGTCTGTGAATGGGCTTGAGGGGTCTGTGGGCTCCAGACCCAGCCTTAGCTCAACAATTGGCCCAGTTGGTACAGGATCACCAGCAGATAAAAGACACCACAACTGGCATAGTTGTTGTCCAGTAGCTTTACAATTGGCATCACAAACAGGATTAAGAGCTAGACAATTGGCGCTGTGAGGATTCCAGGCCTTAGCTGAGCCAGACACCAACAGACTAATAATATTTGCTAGAAGGAGAATTCTTATCTATGAAATACCTTCAGTAAGATGTTTTTGGTTTAAGATTGCTTACTGTAAACAGATGTAAACTTTGATGGTTTTATGTGGCATGGCTCCCTAGACAATGTCACAGAAGCTACACAACTATCTTAATTATAAAATGGAGATACTTTATAACTTGTATGCTCTCCATTGCGTGAGATGACACTGGAGACTTCTACTACTCTGGACCAGAGACTATATGTCTGATGTGAAAAGTGTGCTGTGGAGGCTAGTAGGATGTTTCAGACCTCTCCCTGCCTCTTCACTGATTGCATCCTTAAATTATTAGTAAACCTTGACACTGGGCACAATCTTTTGTTTTGTTTTGTTCTGACCACCTCTAACCAAGTGAGCTAACTGGCCAGCCTTGGGCACAATCTTTAATTGAAGTGAGTCTGATAAGACAATCTGATCTTTTGCATTTGCTTAATGTCTATTGTATACAATTCTGAAAATACACAAACGTAAATGTGTCTTTCTAGTCTTTATTGTATAGATCTATTTAAGTATCTTAACTGTTTAGTTTCAATTGCCGACTGTGTATGCAATTTTTTAAAACAATAGTGAAAACCAGTAGATATAGATATGTTTTTCTCCTGCTTTTTAAAAAACTTAATACTAAGTTTTGAGCATTTGCTCAAGTTGCCGAGAAACAACTTGATTTTTAATGGCTGGATAATATTTTATTGTATGAATGTATGGTAAAAAAATTTAACCATTCATCAATTGTTGGTTGTAAAAATTATTTTCACTTTTTCCCTAATATAAATATTGCTACAATATACAATTTATCCAAGAATCTATAACTACATTTCTGATTATCTACTTAGGATTGATTTAAAGAAGGAGGAAAACTAGATGAAAGATCATGAGCAATTTTAAGGATGTATATCTTTACAAAAAGATATAAGAACTCACATTTTTTTTTTTTTTGTGACCGGTAAGGGGATTGCAACCCTTGGCTTGGTGTTGTCCGCACCGCACTCAGCCAGTGAGCGCACCGGCCATCCCTATTTAGGATCCGAACCCGCAGTGGGAGGGCTGCCACGCTCCCAGCCCTGCACTCTCCTGAGTGAGCCACCGGGCCGGCCCTTTTCTTAAAAAAGGAAAGCGCTCCTCTCATCAGAATCTAGACTTATTGAGTATTACCTTTAAAATGTATGTATGTGACTTTTTTTTGCATTTTGATAAGTACATGATTTTTTATTTAATTCACTTTAATTAATAGTGAAGTAAGCTTATATTTATTCATATTTTTTTATAAATGGGTTGCCCCTTTGTCTATTTCCCAAATTTCTTTTACTGTTTAACTTGCTAAATTGGAGGAACATTTTGCCAGTTACATTTATCAGTCATAATATCCCTTCGGTTTCCTATCTGTTTCAAAGTTTTTGGTAAATTGTCATTTGATTGTGGTTTGTTCTATTGGTATTCAAAAGTAATTAAATTTTATGTAGTCATATCTTATTTCACCTTTGCTTATCTTTGTATTTATACTTAGAAAGTATCTCATAACTAAAGATCAGTGGAATCAATATGTTATTCTAACTTTTAATTACAATTAGTTTTATATTAGACTTTTTAATTCTTTGGAATTATTTTCATACTTGGTATGTAATAAGGGACAACTTAATATATTTTTCAATACACAGCCAATTCTTCCCAACAAATTTATGGCATAATCTTTCTCTTGCCCATTGTTTTATGATGCTTTATTTATCAATTTCATGTATGTGTCTAAGTTTATTTCAAGGATGTCCATTTTATACCATTTATCTGTTGATTATAGTGTTATAGTATGTTTTAAGTTGATTATATTAATTTTCTCCTCCTAATTATTATCTTCAATTTTAGAATTACTTTTGTGCAGTCCATCCTTGAAAAAAAATTGAGTTAGTATTTTGAAGAAATATTTTATTGTATCTACTTAAATGATTTGATAAAATGACATGTCAAAAGTAGTTCTTCTCAATGAAGACATACAATGTCATTCTGCTGAAATTGTTCAAATCTCTGAGTAAAGGTAGGTGGTTTCCTATCTACAGAATATTAATTTTTTTCTGAGGCATTTCATGGTTTTTGTTCTTGTTGCTATGTACAGTATCTTACCCCCAAATCTTCTGATTATTTCTGAAGTAGAGCAAAACTAATGATATCACATTTTTATATTTTATTAGGCCACTTTACAGAACTTTTAATTTTAAGCATTTTGGGCCAGTTTTATTGAGTCTTCAAGTTATATATGCATAGCAGGCTTTGTAAATAATATGTTTTTCTGTACAGTTTTCCATGGGTAAAACTTAGTTGTTTTTTGGCTTGTAATTTCCAGAATAATGTTAAATAAGAATGACAGTTGGCATCCTTGCCACATTTCTATTTGCAAGGACTGTGTCACATCTGGCTATTGTGTAAGATAGATACTCTTCTCATGTTAAGGAAATTACTTTCAATTCTACCTTTAAATCAAACACTAATTCTATTTTTCCACTTAATTTAATTAAAATTTTTGTCTACTAAGAGTATCCTGTAATTTTTCTTGTTATATCTTTGACACGTTACCATACCAATAGGTCTCCTTATGCAAACTTTCCTTGAATTATAAGAATAACACTATTTTTTTCTGTACAAATTAGTGCTGATATTCATTTAGGTATCTTTGCATACATTTCCAGAAATGACTGTGTATTTTTCTGTTATGGCAGCCCTCAAGTTTTGATATTAGTGCAGGATATCTAAATAAAGAGTTAGATGAAATGATACAGGCATTGCACTGTTCCTAGTAAATTGTAAGTACAAAATAAATACTAACTATTAGTATTAAATAGTTGTTAATACTAACTATTGTTATCTTATGTGTCAGGTAGTATTATTGAGAAGCTTTTGTAGTATGAGGTTTATCTTTCCTTGGGAGTTTGAAACCAACTGGTCTTGATCTTCCCCCTTTTTAATTCATTACCAATTGCTTTTATCTATGTATTTAATTTTTTTCTATTATTGAGTTAATTTTGATTTTGTCTATGGCATTAAGATTTTTGAATATAGTAATATCTCACTGCATACAGTACTTTAAAAAAATAACAATAGCAAAAACAACAACAATAACCTCGTCTGATTTTGTTCTTACGTCACTTCCCCTGGGTCTTATTTTGCTTATTTCTCCTTAAAGGAATCAGTTGCAGCATTACCTCCTAGACTAAATGCACTTGTCCCCCTGCCCCCAACAGATGCCTATGTTGAAGCCCTAACCTACAGTGTTAGGGGATGGGGACTCTAATTAATTAAAGTTATATGACATTAAAGTTATATGACACTATAAGGGTAAAGCCCTGACGCAATATAATTAATGTCTTTATGCGAAAAGACACCAGAGATCTCTTTCTCTCTCCCTCCTTCTCTCCACATACACAAAGAAGAGGTTATGTGAACACTCACTGAGAAGGCAGACTTTTGCAACCCAAGGAAAGAGCCCTCACCAGACACTTACCTTCACATGGGCTTATCTTGGCATTACAGTCTCCAGAACCAGGAGAAAATAAATTTCTGTTGTTTAAGCCATCTGGTCTGTGGTATTTTATTATGACAGCCTGAGCAGATTAATATACCTCCTTTAATATATATCAAAGTCTTCAAATTTCCACACCCCTATCATCAAGAAGTTTATCATAGCACTTACTTTGTTGTATTGCTCAATAAATATTTGTTATATTAATAATATCAACAGAAAGTCATATTCCCCTTTCTGAATAAATGAACTCACCACTCAGTTACCTCAGTGTGTGTATGTTAATGTGACATTATTTCCAGGTGCACTGACAAAATCTGTTTTCTGAGCCTGGAAAGTGGAAGCATCCTGAATGTCTTCCCTTGGGTGCCTGAGACACCAGTAGGTCTTCTCCAGTGACATCTATTTGTCTCCCTCTAAATTTAAAAGTAATAGTCTAAATATAGTAGATAAAAAGTTAACTGAACAGATTCACTCACTACGGCTTCATCTATGACTCAAATAATTTGTCTTTACTTTTATGCTACATGAAATAAGTGTTAGGTTGTATCTTTAATAACTGTAAGCAGGAAGACCATCTACTGGTTTCTGGACTATGTGGGGCACATGGCACATTGTCCTGTCACTGACAACACTCACTCTGGACGCAGCCTACCTAGTTTCAAATCCTGGATATACATCTGGTTCTCTGTGAAACTTTTGGGCAACATCTCAACCTATCCATATCTCAGTTAATTCATCTAAAAAATGAGAAAAATACTTACCTGCTAGATTTTTGCATGTAAGATGAACCGATACATGCAAATTACCCAGGACAGTCCCTGACACATAGCAAGCACTTAGTAAATATGAACTGTAATAATTGTTACACGTACATGTATTTAGTTTAAGATGCATACCTTTTTCACTATAGAATATAAAATTGCTACAACAATAGCAATAATAAACTTTGCATTTCCTCTGAGAGACAAGGTTGCAGGAGATTTTACATGGGGTAACCTAGTCGCTTAACCATGGAGCAATTGGTCACCTCTCACGAAAAGAAAGTGTTATTTTGCAGCATAAATGTGTCACTACTTGTCATTGGCCACAAAGCAAAAGGCAATTTGTTATATTTTAATTTGATTTTGTTCCATCTTTTAGAGTAATTACTGGACAATTATTTTGTCATAAGCTGTATGCTTAGTAGGCAAATCTAGCTCCATGAGATTAAAAAACTCATTTTCTCTGATGTGCTTTGCCACTCTTTGACCTTCAACTTCTGAAAGCATATTTTTCAGGTGTTCTCTTTGGGAAAAAGTGATTTTCCACTCATTGTCATTTTCTTAATTTTAATTATTCTTGTGTACTGAACTCCCATTCTTTCTTTCAACCAGCAAACTAACTTACTCAAAGCTTTGTATATGTGCACAAATGCTCATTAAATATTTTTTTAAGTTCATGTGTTTATGTGACATAGCATTATGAATGAGAGCTTCATTAAGAACTCATAAGCATAAAAAGAAGGGGTAAAGAAACACATCCTGTTGAATAATAGATGCCTTTAAATTTTTTTACCTTAATAAGAAAGATGGTCCTCCTCTGTGCGCCCATAACTGCTGTGCATCTTGCATTTTAATGAGACCATAAGTGACTTGACTGTGTTCCTCCCCTGTTAGACCATAAGCTCCATGGTGCTGTGAATCAACTTTATTTTGACTTTCTATTCTTTGTACTTAGCACATTTTCTGGTACATGGGAGACATAAATATCTATTGAAAGAGTAAATATCTATTGAATAAATATCTTATAGGTAAATGAATAAATAAAACTTCAAGTAAACATTCCAATCTTATAGTTTTTTCTTTCATTGTTTGGAGTGGAAAGGGACAAATCTTCTGTGGTCATATGCAATATGACCTAAGCTCCTAGTATCTGGAAATTTCAAGCTATAACAATTTCTGTGCATTGAGAGAGTGGGGTTTCTGCTGCTTGTGGTGTGAAATAAGACCCAGATGCCTTAGAAATCCTAAACTGAGGGAAACTGCAAAAGGTCGTTTTTTTGTTTTTTGTGTGTGAAATCTAAATATAAATGAGATCTTTAAAGCAAACAAATATAAATTTTCTTACCATGTGCTAATAGTAGATGCTGATATGAAGCAAATATAGGCACCATTCAAAAGCCAAGTCACATGCAACAGTGAGAAGGGAGATGGATGCTTTTTCACATTATGTTAAATGATTAACATACTGATAGGCACAGGAGACCTTTAGATAATGTAGCTTATATTCCTTCCGTTTATTTCTCAGTTAAATAGTAAACCAAATAAGGAACTGAGACTCACAAATAATTATACAAATGATGTTATTATTCAGAGCCTAGAGCTAGCTTTTCCTTAATTAATGATTGTCAGGTGATTGTCAGTGGAAACATTTTTCAAATTCTATGCTGACTAAAGATGAAGAGATTTGTGAGCATGTGTTGATGACAATAGAAAATAATCAAGAAAATTTTTCACTGGAAGGTATCTTTGTGATTATATAATCTTACATCTTCATTATATAGCTTGGTAGTGTTTTGAAATAGTTGCATAAAAGTTAAATTATTGCTAATATTTAGTGAAACAATATGAACTACAAACCATATAATTTAGCTTCTGGTCCCAGACTCTTTTTATAATACAATGTCTCCTCTCTTTATGAAATGAGGAAATACAGTTGTGATATTAAGAATTCAAATTAAAAAAAAAAAGAATTCAAAATGAGAAAAAGTCCAAATTCAACTCATCAAGTTGATTAGTATTAAAACTCAAACAGGAATTTAAATTCAAAAGACAAAAGTCTTGATTGGTTATTGAATTGACCCAGTGGCTTGTCTTGGTCATCTTGGTGCCATTCTTTTCCATCTTTGTCCCCTCTTCCCAGCACTGCCATTATGTTTTGGTCCCTGAATCCAGGGAGGTCTGGCAGCAATGGGAGCTGAGCAAATTGGCAACGTCCGTCCGTGGACACCGAAATTTGCTCTTAGTCTGACACACTTCCATTCCTTTTATTTATTTATTTATTTATTTATTTATTTATTTATTTATTGTCCTTCCTACTGTGAACAAACAAAGGCTGCCTATCAAGGATTGCTTCTGCCCTGGGGAAACAGATATCTGGGGAAACAGATATCTTGGTCCTTCCTACTGTGAACAAACAAATGCTGCCTATCAAGGATTGCTTCTGCCCTGGGGAAACAGATATCTGGGGAAACAGATATCTTGCTGGGTATGACTTTAATGGAAGAGTAATAATTTTAAAAAGAATAACATGTATTATGGAGCATTTACTATGTGCCAGATTCTAT
The DNA here is from genome assembly GCF_000696425.1 of Galeopterus variegatus. Classification (NCBI taxonomy): domain Eukaryota; kingdom Metazoa; phylum Chordata; class Mammalia; order Dermoptera; family Cynocephalidae; genus Galeopterus; species Galeopterus variegatus. Next base: position 178,738 of record NW_007727027.1, read on the forward strand.
GCTGAAGACCTTATTATACATTGTCTGAAAAATGAGAAAAATTTTAGTACTTTGTAGTGTTGTTTTGATAATCAAATGAGATAATACATCAAAATATTTGGAAACTGCCTATCTCACAGACAGGGCTGGCTGAAAGGTAGCTGTTACTATCATCATCCCATTTAATCCAATGATCCTACGCAAAGGCTGACAGAAGTTCATTAATTTAGTCAAGTGGTCAGAACTAACATTTGGTATCTTTGGGGCTGGAATCCAGACCATGGTCTTTACCTCAAATTACCAGAAGGACTACATAACTCAAAGGTCAGCAAACTATATACCTGGTGGCCAAATCCACCCATTACTTATTTTTAAATAATATTTTACTGGAAAAGAGCCACATCCATCCATTCATGTATTGTCTATGGCTGCTTTTGTGCTACAATGACAGAGCTGATTAGTTCCAATAGAGGCTGTGTATTGGTCTGGGTTTTCCAGAGAAACATAACCAGTAGGAGATTATTGCTGTAGGTAGATTATTACTATCTACATTGTTAATATCTCTATATAGATAGTAATACAGTAATATAGGTTATTACTATCTCTATTGATAGGTAGATAGACAGATGAGAAGGAATTTATGAGAGGAATTGACTTACACAATTATAGAGACTGAGAAGTCTCACACATGCTATCTGCAAGCAGAGAACCAGGGAAGCAAGTGGTGTGGCTCAGCCCAAGTTCAAGGCCTGAGAACCAGGGAAGCCAACTGCATAATTCTCAGTCGGAAGCCTGAGAAACTTGGTGCAAGGCCCAGAGCCTGAAGGCCTGAGAACCTGGAGTTCTAATATTGAAGACCAGGAGATGATGGATGTCCCAGTTCCATGAGAGAGAGAGAGAGGGAGAAAGAGAGAGAGTTCTTCTTTCCTCTGCCTTTTTGTTCTATCCGAGACCTCAGCATATTGGATTGTGCCCACCCACATGGAGTGACGGTGGATTTTCTTTACCCAGTCCACTGACTCAAATGCCAATCTTTTCTGAAAACCCAGAAATAATGCTTTCCCAGCTATCGGGGTATCCCTTAATCCTGTCAAGTTGACACCTAAAATTAAATGTCACAGACCAGATGGCCAACAAAGCCTAAAATATTTACTATCTGGATCTCTTTAGAAAAAGTTTGCAACCCTACGTTTAAAGAAACAGGTAGAACTTATTTGAAAATATCTGCATTTATTTATTTATTTTTCTTGATATTTTATGGCTCAGATAGAAGTCCAGAATAGTTTTATACAATAAAAAAAATAAAAATATACTCTAATCTTCCCCCACCTTGGCCGGTTAGCTCAGTTGGTTAGAGCACAGCCTTATAACACCAAGGACATGGGTTCAGATCTCCATACCGGTTAGCTGCCTACAAGAAAAATATAAAAATATACAGAATAGTTTTAAATAACAAAGTCAACATTTTCTCTTTACATGCCAATTAGATCCACATTAACGTGGTGCCCCATGACATCTGTCTAAATAAATATCTCAGCTAGCCACAGAGTAGGTACAATATTTGATGACGGAATTTATATATTTAGCATCCACACCACTAATTTTTCCCTGTTTCTTTGAAAGCGACCATATTTCTTAGCAGACAATGTAGTATTGGGGATGTATTTAGTTGAGATGAAAGGTGGGAGCGAGGCAGAGGAAATAAAAATATAATGCCTTGCCTTTACTCAATAAAGGCAGGGCTGAATGTGCTACCTGGGCAGGAGAATCAGTGATGGGGCCATGGCCTCAGAGAAGCACTGTTTCTTTCTGTTTGGTGAGTTCCAAGATTTATCTCCTAAATTGTAGTATCAGGGAAGTGGGAGCCAAAGGGGCATTTCTTTAGCTTCGAATAGTCACTGAATGAGTCCTGATACCTTGTTGAGGACATTTTCCAGTCCAGCTCCAGGAAATAAGTCCCCAGTTTAGCTATCTCCTAATTGTTAAGGCAAACTCATAGCAACACAATTAGTCCATGGCAACTCTGAGTCTAAGATCCTAAAACATTTTGTAATCAACCACCCCCTTGGAATAGATGAATGCCTTAGACCATGATCATTAAAAAAAAGTGCATATATGTAACGATCTGTATTGAATTTCAAGGAGCTTTTGTTTGTGATGTCCTCTAGGTCATTCTTTTAGGACTTCAGAACCAGTATGTATAGAAAAAGTCGTAGGTTTCCTATTATTCACAGATCACTTTCTAACTGTGAATTCTATCTTCCCTCATTTATTTCCACCTTTCTCAACCTCTCTAACACTTCCTGTGTTCACATTATTATTTTTTTCCTGGTTCCTAATAAAAGTATAATGACGAAAGGGGAAAAGCAAGATCATAATGTGTATATCTTGTTATTGAGGTAGGGGTCAGCTGCTTTTATTTGGAGACCTTTGTGTCTATTCTGGCCAGGAAAAAAAAAAGTCTGGCAGATACTATCACCTTCATCCTCTGCCTCTAAGTAGTGCTATACTTAACCAGTGAAAGATGACTATTCCATTTCAATAACCTTCTCCAGTGGAAAAGCTGTTTTAGGTGTAATTTACATCTTTCTTACCATAATTTGCAGCCATTTAATTTGATTCTGTCTTCAGGTTGACATCTGTTCAACCTTTTTATACGGAGCTTTTTATATGCTTGAAAACAGTTATTAACAACCTTAAGCTATCTTTTCTTTAGTAATAATCCAAGTTCCTCTAACATCTCTTTATAATAACGTGCTGCCCTTTAAGTACAAAGCTGTGATTGTGAGGACATTAATTTTGAGTTGTTTTATGGGACTGGTGAAGAGTTTGCACTTATTCAATCATATCTCATCTACTTTAATCCCCAGTGTGTTGCCTGAGGATTTTTAAAGTGGAGCACAGAGTGGTCTGTGACTACAAAAGCAAGTGAGGAAATTACTGGGTCACAGGATTCCAAATTTCTTTTTCAAACAGTAGAGGAAATTCTTCACTTCAGAAGTCCTAACAGGGCTGGCTGGTTAGCTTCCTTGGCTAAAGGGTGGTGCTAATAACACCAAGGTCAAGGGTTCAGATCCCTGCACAGGCCAGATGCCAAAAAAAAAAAAAAATTCTAATAAATACTTTTTATATTTCTCTTAATTTTGATTCACAGAATAAACTTCATATTTCTCTTTAGAGAAATTAAACAATAATCAACACAAATAAACCACTTCATTATGCAAAAGTATTTCTTAAAATAATTTTTTCTTAAGTTTCCATGTACAGCATTGAGAAAGATATTCTTAATGACAATATGGCTAACATATTTATTTAAAAACTCAAAACTCTTTAGACAGTGGATTTATGAAGTAGACAGTATTAGAGAAAACAAAAGAAAATCTGTAGGGTTTTTCTTTTAAATGCCCATAATACATGCTAAATGATCATACTGTAAATATAAAAGAGCAGGTATTCCAAATGCTAAATTCTTACTTTTATAAAACAGATACAAGAATATTTTATCTTATAAAATATTCACCAATTTTTTTTCTTTTGTTTTTTGTTAAAAAGACTTTAAATGAAGCAACAATGTAAATTCAAGGAAACCTCCAGTGAGTGCAAAGACTGAGAGAACCTGCAAAATACCTCGCTCCTGCCAACAAAGAGGCAAGGTCATATGATTATATGTGGTAGATTCATCTATTTCTTTAATAAGTATGTTATATTAGCAACTTCATGTTCAGCACTATTCAAGTTGCTGTTGATATGTCAGATAAAGAAAATACACAAATTCCCTTTTCTCATGCAAAATTTTGGTGGGGGGTGGTGGATAATACAATTAAGACAAGTGAGTAAACAAGACAATATCAGTAAAGGAAAGTTTTTCAAGGAAAAAAATAAGGCATAGTTCTAGAGAGTGACTGCTGCCTACATAAAGAGGATGATGTAGAATATTTAGGTGAGACTTAAATGAAAAGCAGGAGTCAGTTCCTCGAATGTCTGAAGAAAAAGCAGCAGGGAGGAAGTAAAAGATATGGAAAAATGCCATTGTGACTGGACAGACAACATGTGCCTGTGTAACTGTTCACGTATTACTCCTCACCAGAAATGAATTTCCTGTGCCTTTTCATCAGTACAGCTGCAAACTTTCCATTTCTACAAGTTTTCCCTCCCCCAAATCCATAAACCATCCATTCTGCTTCCAGCCCTTTAAAAATCTTTCCCTTTAAAAATTTTTTTAATATTTCAGTGATACTGGGAAACTTCACACCTAATTATATATTATGTAACAAATGTTTGTACATGGCTCTCTTATGTCCTCAGAATATACAGTTCCTTCTTCAAAAACGAGAATTATGTCTATTGATTTTGTCCTCCATAGTGTCAATACTTTTGTACAAATGGAATTCACAAAATAAGAATCTTGAGGCTTGTTAAAAATCCACCAAGATTTGCCACTTCACCCTGGAATTGTGACTTACTCATTAGATTTCTACCTCTAAAAAGGTTTTTATGAAAAGAAAGAATGCCTCTAGGAGTAATAACCATAGCATTTGCAAAATAGTGACGAAAGCATGTTAAATAAGAGTAAAGTAGTTGAAGCTGCTCAGGTTGATAGCATTTACCATTGTATCATAGAGATTTAACCCTTGGTTTTGATGAAGAACCTGCTTGTTTGCAGCTAGTTGTCAGTTCTTAGCTGTAAACTTTCAAAGATTAGTCAGTTTTTTTCAACAATATGGTTTTTTTCCTTGTCTTGACTTTTAGCAGCGATCTCTAAACACCGGTGGTATGATGTAGAAATCCACACTACTTAGACTGTAATCTTCAAAAAAGAGGGCAAACCTTACAGGGGTTGAGTAGCTAATAAAGCTAACCATGTCTCAGTGATACAGTTTTGCTTTCCAAAAAGACAGAACAAACAATCACCTGAAACTGTATTCAGAGCCATACACAATCACTAACAATCATTTTGGCAGGAATAAAATGGAAATAAAAATGTATATGGTGGTAAATGGCAGTGTCTCTAAGAAAAATGTTAAAGGAAATCTTTTATTCAAGTTAGCTCCTACTTATTGTAATAGACTGAATGTTTGTGTTTCCTCAAAATGTATACTCTGAAATCCTAATCCCTAATGTGATGACATCAGGAGGTAGGGAGGGCTCGTGGAAAGTGAGAATGGAACCCTCATGAATGGGATTAGTGCCCTTATAAAAAGGATCCTAGAGAGCTCTCTTTCCACCATGTGAGGGATACAGCCTGAAGACTGCCTCACCTGATCTTGAACTTCTAGCCTCTAGAACTGTGAGAAATAAATTTCTGTTATTTAAGCTCCCCAGTCTGTGGTAACTTGTTATAGCAGAGAGTGGCAACAAGCACAAAATGTTTGAGAACCCTAACCTGGGGAGCTTAAAAGAGTCTAGACTGCAGGAGGAGGAAGAAGAGCGTCTTAGATAACTACTGTGTCCCACCTCACCATGCTCTTGAGCCCCACCTTGAACTCCAACCCCTGTTTCAGTGAGGTGGCTGGCCCCATGCAGCCCTCCTCCAGCTGTGGCAGACACAATCCAACCCTGCCTTTCCAGGGCCACCTACCAACTGCTCTCTGCCTTGAGGCTTCTCTGAGGGTAGGTGTGGGGCATTCTTGGGATTCTGCAAAGTATTCATGCATGAGCAACTCAGAAGTGCTCGGCAGTTAATATCTGAGGAGTCAGCCTTGTCCAAATGGGAGTGACAACCAAAAGATAAACGCTTTCCTCTTTCATCCTCCAGGCAAGCCGCTCTGAGACATTTCATAAGCCTCTCTAGAACATGCCATGGGTTTGAGTGCCTGTTGCTTGTTTGGTGGCCGACTTGAAAATATATTCTGGAATCAGCTTTCGCTCCTTTCCATTTTTACTTGTCCTATTCTGTTCCTTAGTATTGTATATCCCCTGTTGGGACTCAGAAAGTGATATCCCAAAGTGAAGACCTTAGAAGCAGCCTCAAGGTGAAGCTTTTCTCTCACATTCTCCTGCCCTCCTGTCTCTCAGCCCCATTCTCTCCTGAGGCAAGCCATAGAAACTAGAATGCTAGAAAGTGGAACCCATTTTCCCCAAAGCCAGCTATAAAAATTAAAATTATACTCTAATCTTCCCCCCACCTTTCTATCTTAGAGCTGGCCATAAAGAAATTCTCTGACCTACCTTGTGTAACTGTGGGTCATAAGACCCCCATTCCAGAAAGGGTCCTGGAAGAATGAATGCTACATACAGAGGCCAAGAAAAATCTGAACAGACAGGCCTGGCTGGGTTTCTGCACTCAGTCTATTAGCTGTAAGTCATACTTTTCTTGTCCAATCACATTTCTTTTTTTTTTTTTTTTTCCTTTTTGTCTTTTTTACTGACCAGTAACGGGATCACAACCCTCGGTGTCACACCCGTACTGAGGACCGGCAATGGGATCGCAACCCTTGGTGTTGTGCCCGCACCGCGCTCAGCCAGTGAGTGGGAACCGGTCTCCACATGGGATCCGAACCCTCGGCGGGAGCACCGCTGCGCTCCCAAGTGGCACACTCTCCAGTGCGCCACCGGGCCGGCCCTCTAATCACATTTATACAAGGCTGTGCCTGCTTCATAGAACCTAAGTATAAACATGAACAATTTTCCCTATATCTTTGGGTCTTCGTTCTGAAGCCTCCTGTGTCATGTAAAACTATTGTCAAATAAATTTGTTATGCTTCTTTTTTCTATTAAAACAGTGTTTATCAGCTGATTTTCCAAAGAACCTTTAGGGGGTTAAAGGGGAAGTCTTCTCTTGGCCCCTACACCTCCGAAATTATTGTCAATCAAGTCCTTGTCTCAGGTTCTGCTTTTGGAAGTACTGAACCTAAAACAGTGGAGATGTACAGAAAGAAAGTAGGAAAAAATTGGGAGTGAACTACATATTGTCCCCAAAACAGTAGATAGTTACTTCTTTTATTTCCTATATCACTGCTATGAGTAACTTAAAGAAAGTGAGAGTTCTTTAGATCAGTAGAAATTTCTTTGAATTTTTACTTGACTCAGTTTCAAATGTGTTGTCTGAATTGAGAGCTAGAAAAATGTATTTCTTTCTATTCCCAGGACAGTGACTCTTTTGTCATTATTATATACTTTATTGACTATTATTAACTTATAATAGTTATCATAGGAAAACCACTATCTTCGACCTATAAGGCAATGATTCTAAGTGATAGTAATATTATCTTCTTATTTTATTCCTATTCAACAGCACATATGTGTGTGTGAGTGTAAGAAAGAGATTTTGATCCAGTTTAACTAGTTTTAACTATTTCATCAGCTATCTGTTTGAAAGAAAAAAGGACAGTGTGATTTCCTTCTTTTAAATACTATATTTGTAATTTTATTAGACATTTCAAAAAGTATAAGAAGGCAAGTATTTTTCAGTATCTAATTCAGTTGCAACTACAAATGAATCCTATTTATTTCCAAGGTTGGTTTTATTTCATTAAGTCAGAATTACACTTTTCATAATTACATGTGGAAATAAATACCTCTTTTACAGGCTAATGAAAAAAATCACTCACTCAAGGTTTTTCCAAATTTATTTGGTTGGCAAGAAGTAATCTCTCACTCATCTTTACCTTAAGAAATTAATTTTCCTTTCTCAACACAATAAAAATTGTTGATTTGAATTTTCCCAAATGAGTTGAAATCATAAACTATTTTAAAGAGTAAAGGAAAGAAATTTGGTGAACACACAGCATTTAAAAAGAGATGTGAATATGAGAGAAGAAAGTCTTGTTTATAATGCCTATGTACTTTAGAATAGTTCTTCAACTGAAAAAAAAAATCTAAAGACAAAAACAGACTGTTTAAATTTAAAATGATTGGGCTGGCTAGTTAGCTCAGCAGGTTATAGTGTGGTGTTATAACACCAAGGTCAAGCTTTCAGATCCCCATACTGGCCAGCCACCAAAAACAAATAAATAAATTTAAAATGATTATACACATCTTCAAGAAATAAAACTTTTCTGAGGGATAAAAGTCTGGTTCTAATCTTGAATAGAATCCCCAAATACAAAAACAACACACAAGCAACAACAAACTCACCCCTACACTCAGCAATAATAAAAAAATAAATTATGACTTTCTAAGAGTTATGATTTAATTCATTCAACTTGTAATACCTGACATTCATTGAGTACTTACTAGGTGCCCTTAACTATGCTGAGTACTTTATTTACACTATTTCATTGAATCCTCAAATACTCCTATTCTCCACGATAATGGCATTATCTTAATATATTTAACAGGAGATGAATTTAAAATAAAACTAAAATCATCAACAACAGCTTTATTGATTGATTGACTCATTCATTCATTCATTTGTTCATTTTGGCAGTTGGCTGGTGTGGGGATCTGAGCATGGCTTAATTTAAAGTTAAAAGTGAGGGCTGGCTGGTTAGCTCACTTGGGAGAGTGTGGTTACCATGCCAAGGTCAAGGGTTCAGATCCCTTTACTAGCCAGCCACCAAAAAAGTAAATAAATAAAGTTAAAATTGAAATCAACACAAATGCTGTATATTCATCAGAATTTCCATGGTTGGGGACTTCTGGTCAAGATGGAGGAATCGATGGTCCCCAGCGTCACTCTCTCCCACAAATCAACCAATTCACAACTATAAAAAAGCAATGACAGCCAAGCTGGGGCTGCTAGAGCTCAGGGGAAGAGGAGGAGAGACTTCTGGAGTGCATGAAGCCAGGAGAAGCCATGATGAGAGAAAGTTAAAACCACTCGACCATTTCAAATCCCTGCCTCTTCTGGGCTGGAGCTGCTGAGCACACAGAGCAGGAGCTGGCAAAAGCTGCAGCAGTGCCCTTTGGATGAAGTTTCTTGGAGGCTGCAGGGGAGAAGAGGGCCTTGGTGGCCCCCAGGCCAGCAAGATCAGTAATAGGGTTCCTGTGGACCCAAATAGGAATGTGGAGCCAAAGCAACTGAAAAAAAGGAGCCACTCAGAGGCTGGTGAGTCATCACAAGGGACTGGAGCATGGCCCATCCCATGGGAAGTGTTTGGAGCATGGGCAGTGGCTAGCGGAAAACTGGGGCACAGCAAGGACAGCTAATCTGCCTCCCAATCAGCATAGGGCTGCTCAGAGGACACTGGTCAGGAATACAGAATTGCATAGAGTGCAGATTGATGAAAAGACTCAGGCCCAGCCTTGAGTTTCTGTACAACCCAGGTGCACCGGATTTCACTAGACACAAAAGTTCCTATAAAGGCAACCATTAAAACCTGAGCTGCACAAAAAAGCCTTCCCTAGGGAATCAGCAGCAAAGCAGCAATTTAACTCAACCACACAGCTCAAGTACCGGTCCCCACAAGAAGTTTCCCCATTTTAGAAGTAAGCAAAGGACAACAAATTAGTTCCAGCACAGAGTTTAAGGGGTGAGAACAGTAAATAATCCAACACAACTGAAAGAAAAAACAAAGTACCCACAACCAGAGACAAAGTTTAATAGTAACTAGTAAAGGTCTCATTTCACCAAAGAACACCAATAACACCTAGAAGGACCGGAAGTCCCTTGGGCTACCAAGCCAGAAAGGGGAGGAAGGTCAGGGGCCTCAGCAGTGTCCCCCAACCCCACAACCAGTCCTGAGGGTGGGGGATGAGGCCCTTGGCCACACCCTCTGACATGTGCAGCCACCCCAGTGATGACCATGTGTTGCTACAGGAAGCACCTCAGGCTATCCTGAGCTGGGAAGATGGGGGATTTGGGCCTCAGCCAGGCCTTCCCAACACAAGCAGCCAGCCCCAGTGATGACCACCAAGCCACTGCAAGAAGGGCCCCGGGTTCCTGAGATGGGGTGGTTGGGGGGGCGAGGGCTTTTGCCACCCCCCTGACATCTGCACCCAGCCTGGCAATGATCAAGCCACCCCTGGAAGTCCCCCAGTCTCCCCTGTAGGAATGACAGAGGTGCCACAGGCCTCAATCCAGTCCCTCTTCCTTCCTCCTTCTTCCATCCCATTTCCTTCCCCTTTCCCCTCTCCCTCTCCCTCCCAGCTGCTCTGCAACAACATCCTAGAATGTAAAAAAATAATATTAAAAGGATTACATTTTCATTAAGAAAAAAAAATTCCATGGTCAATATTAACTGTCTATCAGCAGATTAGTTATACACTACTTTGTGAGTCATTGTAGTGGACACTGTGGGGCATCACTCAGCTCCCTCCTTCAGGACGTTGGCATTCATGTTTCCCCAGTTGCTGGGCTAGTTGGCTGCTAACAATATATATAAAGAAGAGAAAGTCAACAGGGTTCCACTGCTTTCTATTCAGAACTAGCAGCACCCACACCTGCCTATCTGCCTTCTTGCTTCTTACCATATAGATGAGCTTTATTCCAATGAAAGCCAGTCCCTTGATTTGTATGGGAAATCCCACCATCTCTTGCCTAACCAAGAATATTGATCCCCCTTCTATTATCATTCATTTTTTCACTTTCTATGGGATTATACCTATCACAATACAAAGAAATTTCCCATCTTAAAATAAGTAATCAAACGATCTTCTTTTGACTTTACTTCCTTGGCAGCTACTTATCCATTCCTGTATTTTACCTTGCAGCAAATCTCTCTGAACTGGCTGTCTATATGTTCACTTCCTTCACTTTTTCTGCTTCCATTCTTTTTTTTTTTTTTCCTTTTTGTCTTTTTTCGTGTCCGGCAATGGATCGCAACCCTCAGTGTCGCGCCCGTACCGGACCAGGACCGGCAACGGGATCGCAAACCTCGGTGCTGCGCCCGCACCTCGCTCAGCCAGTGAGCGGGAACTGGTCTGTATGTGGGATCCGAACCCTCAGCGGGAGCGCCACCGCGCTCCCAAGCGGCGCACTGTAGCAGTGCGCCACCGGGCCGGCCCTCTGCTTCCATTCTTATGAAATATATTCCAATCAGGCATTTTCCCTTGCTACCTCATTAAAATCTTCTCCCATTTGCTAAACCGAATGGTCAGTTTTCAGTCTCCATCTTACAGTTACTTTATTTATGAGCAATAGTTGATACAGTTGTGTGGAATATACTAAAAAGCATATGTACTTCACAGGGCCTGGTTTTCCAAAGTCTTGCAGTTTCAAATATTGACCTTGCAGAGGACTGGAAATTTCCCTCAGGCTATAAGTCTCTGATGCAAGATAAGAATTGTGGCACAGCAGGTTGCTGGCTCAAAGACAGACTAGTTACTGATTGTTATGTAAAGATACTGAGAAATTGCTATAGGAAGGAATGCTTGCTAAGATCAAACTGTTGTTGATAGGACCACTTAATTGCCTCACTGGAATGTCATCTGGCTTGTTTCACTGAAAGTTACCAGCCCATATTGTTAAACTATATCCCCACCTTTGTTCTCTTCCTGTAACTTCCTGGTCTGGAAAATAAATGCAGGAAGAGAATCCCAATTCGGCATTAATTTCCCAAGGAAGGGATGTCTCTCTCTTGAGGGTCCCAAAGGGAGATTAACCACTTTGGGGCCTCTCACTGCTCAGTAGAGATGGGCTTTGAGTAATCCTTTGCATCTCTGTCACCCAGGGGAAGTGGGGTGACAAATCCGTGGGGAGGGGGGCAAAGCAACACAAAGCAACACAGTTGCTCTCTTCTCTCTTCCTGCATAAACTCTCTGCCCTTGGGTCAGGATAACACATGGTCTTAGTTTTACTTCTTTACTGGTCAATCCTTCTTTGCCTTTTTTTTGGTTATTCCCATCTTTCTTAAGCACTCAAGGTTAGAGTGCACCTGGTTCTCATACTCTCTTTTTTGTTCCACATATGTCAGTATGTGCAAAGTTACCAAATGTGTATCTCCAGACCAGATCACTACTGAACGCTAGGCTCGTAGATCAAGATGCCTACTTGATCTTTCCATTTGGATGTCCCATAGGCACCTCCAATTCCTTTTCAGATGAATGAAAAATTATCAAATGGAAAATCATCAAATCTCTTATTCATTTTGAGATGAATGAAAATATTAAATCTTGATTTTGTATCAAGTTTCTTCCACCTGTTGCCTTCCCCTTCTTACTTGATGGCAATCTTATCCTTTCAGTTGCTCAAGCTATAATCTTGGGTATATGGGCAGACTCCACTCTTTCTCTCACGTACATATCCAGTTCAGCAGGAAATCATGTTGGCTACATCTTCAATTTATGTAGAGAGTCTAGCCTTCAATGATTTCTCTGACCTCTTCTTCACTCTCTTCCCTCTCACCTCCTGCTCCTTCCTTAATAGCCAAAGCAGTTTCCATGCAGCAGCTTGAGCACAGCAGCACTCTCTTCCTTAGGGCATTGCACCAGCTATTCTCTCTACCAGGAACACTCATCTTCCACACCCCATGGCTGGCACTCTCACCTCCTTGAAGTCTTTGTTCAAATGTTACCTTCTCAATGAGATCTGCCTATTTCAAACTACAACCACCCTCCTCTACCTGGCACTCTTTAGATTTTGTTATTCTACTCTTTTTATTTTCTTTAGTACTTTTGACATAATAATTTATGTATTTATTATGTTATTATTTACTCCAAGTGGCTCCTTCTAGAATGTGAGCTTCAAGAAGACAGGCAACCTTCTCTGTTTTGCTCAATATAGCATCCCAAGTGTCTAGAACAGTTCCTGGCACATGGTAAGTGTTTCATAAATATTTTTTGAATGAATGAGTGAATAATTAGTATGGTGCCTGACACATGTAAATGCTGAATAAATGTCAGATGCATTTGCAGTTTCCACACTTTCTCCTTCCTGGTGATGCTGAAGTGGAAGGATGAAATCTTATGATCTTACTGTTTCCTTCTTTACATCCCTGCTCATTACTGGCTTTATCAGCACCTAAACATATTTGCCATCAGGTTGGTTCAAGCATTTGATTTAAGAACTTTCAAGACCTTTTATTATTATCTTTAATTTTCAAAATCTGGGAATATGCAGTTGTTTATTGGTGATTAAGGATCACATCCAATAATGCCTAGCCCCACAGAAGTCTTTAAATTCTTAATTATATTGCCTCTCTTAAATGTAAAATAAGCATTTTACATTTTTAGGAATTTTTTTTTTCAGGTTCAATAATGGAAGCATTTAGGCAGTGCAGAAAAAAACACAGACCAAGGTGCTTTTCCTGTACTCTTACCCAGCAACAATCAACACAGAAGACTTCTGTGACCAAATGGGAGTGTTTATTTCCCATACACCAAGCAATTCTGCAGTGAACATCAGCTGGGTGCCCTCCAATTCAATTCTAATACTATTTACCTGGAGATAGCTTCAGATCCCACAGGTTGAAGGCCCATTGCCACCCGCCCTCCAATTCAGGTGCCAAGCAGGGTTCCCACAACCTCCTCCTTGGGTTCCATTAATTTGCTAGAGCTACTCACAGAACTCAGGGAAACATGTTTCCAGTTCAATATAAAAGATGTTACAAAGGATACAGATAAAGAGATGCATACGGCAAGGTGTGGCGAAAGGGTATGGAGCTTCCACATCCTCCCTGGACACACCACCCTCTAGGAACCTCCACATGCTCAGCTATCTGGAAGCTCCCCAAGCCCTGTGATCTTGGATTTTTATGAAAGCTCCAATTATATAGGCATGATTAAAGCATGGACAACTGTGTAGAAATGTGATTGGACAAAAAGGGTATATGATCTAACACTAACAGACTGGGTGGGGAAACTCAGCAAGTCCTATTTGTTCAGATTCTTCCTGTTCTCTCCGTGCAGCGTTCCTTCCTCCAAGTCATGAAGCAGGTCCCATTCTGAAATGAGAATCTAATGACCTACAATCAGACAAGGTAGGTCAGAGAAGTTCTTTATGGCCAGCTCCAAGAAAGAAAGGCAGGGGAAGATTAGAGTTCTGTCTTGGAGAGCCAGGAACAGTGAACAAAAGTCAATATGAATATATCATAATATCACAAACAGAAAGCAAAGAAGTCATGAAGCTAATGTATAGTGTGACATATATTTATCAGATACCTGTTACTGGTACATATATCACATTTAAAAAAAATCAATAGTAAAGGAAATATTTTATTTTTTTTTCAGCCAATGGTATTCCAGGATTAATGGCTCTTATTTCCTGATAAAAGTGAAACAACAAAAAAATAAATAAAAAGGTAAAATGAAAAACTTTAATTTTAACCTTCAATTTTTTTTTCTTTTTAAAAGTTGTCAGAAGTAAATACTTGTGGCTCTTACAAGGAACTCAGAAGCACATAAGGATTTTTAAAACAGCCAAATGTAACATTATTCCAAAAAAATATTTAAAAGTTTTAAACTATTATATTATGCTAGTAAGATAATTTTTGAACAACTGACAATATACAGTCTATGCCTACATTACTATGCTTCCCCCATCGAATGTCGCATTGTCATATTCAACTGTTCTAGTAGTGTAATTACTTCAAAGGTTTGAGCCATTAAACCTGTCACTTATATGACATTCTTTAAAATGAAAATATGAAAAAGTATCTCGTTTTCTTTCAGAGTTTCCAAAGCAAGTGAAGTATGTGCTTTCTCTTTCTGTCTTCCTTTTTTTCTTTTTTTTAACTTTTATTTTGGATTGCACGCTTTTGAATTTAAATTTTAATTGTTCATGGGGCTGAATTACCATATGCCCTTCAGGATTTTTTTTACAAACTCAAAATCACAAGCCAAAGTTAAAATTTCAGTAGCTAATCAAAGTTTTGACAGGTAAAATATACAAAATAATATAAAGACAGTTTTTAATTCATATATAACAGTCACCTGCAGAAAATGAAAATTTGGCTGTAGGTGTTTTACAGAAATATAAAAGTCTTTGGATCAGGGTGGGTCTGTTTTTGCGTTAAGGTATGCCTAGATCACAATTCAGACATAAGTGGAGATCATTTCTTATCTTGATTACCACAGACTATTGTGTGTCAGCTCTTTAGTTGTTTTCTATTGTAAATATTTCTGTCATCATCTAGTGATTTTTCGAGGTGAAACTGAGACAAAAATTTACAATCTTACCCTAAATGGTCTTACTTTATACTGACCCATTTTGTCTTGTTGACTGCTAAGATTTCTTTAGAGGATTTCTCTAACCTAGCTGTGATTAATAAAACTTTTTGTGTTGATAGAAATGTTCGAAATGGGTGCTGCTACAGTAGCCACTAGCCACACATGGCTATTGAGCACTGAGATATGGCTAGAGTGGCTAAGAGCTGAAATTTCCAATTTTATTTGATTTAGCTTACATTTAAATAGTCAAGTGGAAATTGTGGTTTCAGCTATAACATGTAAAGAGCTTGGAAGTTGTCACGCCTGTCTTTAGAACAAGGAAAAAGCTGAAAAACTCAAAATCAATGACTTTTCTTGGGCCCATCAGAAAACTGAGGTCACAGGGCAAACTGTTAACCCCAGATCTAGAGAGACAAATGAATCCTGAGAATTGCAGCCAAGATCTCCTCACCTGGAACAGAAATTGCCAAAGTCATTAGTTTTTTTTTTTTTTTTTTCATGACCGGCAACAGATTGCAACCTTCAGTGTCACGCCCGTACTGGACCGGGACCGGCAAGGGATTGCAACCCTCGGTGTTGCACCTGCACCCCGCTCAGCCAGTGAGCAGCCGGTCTGTATGTGGGATTCGAACCCTCGGCGGGAGCGCCTCCCAAGCGGCGCACTGTAGCAGTGCGCCACCGGGCCGGCCCCAAAGTCATTAGTTGATACGAATATTTAAATGTTAAGTTTAATGAATTATTGAAGCATAGCGTGGACTAGCATGAGAGTGAGAATTTGTCAGGGCTGCAGACTTGGAAGACTCCCACATCTTCTTGGGTTTTACCTCCAGAAACCCTACAAAGTTCTCATAAAGAAGAGCCAAGATCTCTTTCTGGTTCTGACAGAGGAAGGGGAAAATAATTATCATGAAATACACCTAGAGCAATCTCCATAACAAAGGCTTCTTCTCCAAGGGAAAGAACTTTAGCAGAGCCTACAGAAAGGGCATTCCCTAACCTCCAACACCTAAGACATGCTAAAAGGCAATGAAAAAGCACATTCTTGGGGGCTGGCCAGCTCACTCATTTATAGAGTAGTACTGATAACACCAAGGTCAAGGGTTCAGATCTCCTTATCAGCAGCCAGCCACCAGGAAAAAGCAAGCAAACAAACAAAATCCCCCAAAACCCCACATATTCTGAAGGGGAAAAGCACACATTGAAACCAGATTCAGTTATGACAAAGATTTTTAATTATCAGACAGGATATTTAAAATACCAATGACTAATATGTTAAGGGCTTTATGGAAAAAGCAGAAAACATGCAAGAATAGGTGGGAAATTTAAGAAGAAAAATGAAAGTTTTAAAAAAGAACCAAAAGCAAATTGTAAAAATCAAAACGATGGTAACAGAAATAAAAAATGCCATTTCATTTGATGGGCTCACCCATAGGAAGGACATGGGTAAAGAAAGAACCAGAGAGTTTGAAGATATGTCAATAGGAATTTCTTAACTGAAATTAAAAGAGAAAAAAGAAGGGAATAAAACAGAACACAACATCCAAGATCTGTAGGACAATCTCAGAAGGAATGGCATACACATAATTGGAATACCAGATGAAGTAAGAGAAAGTGAAGCAGAAGAAATATTTGAAATAATAAGTGGAGAATTTTCCTAAATCAGTGATAGAAACCAAACCACAGACCCAGGAAGTTCAGAGAATACTAAGAAAGATAAACACTCAAAATTTTATGTCTAGGTATATCATTCTCAAACTGAAGAATACCAAAGACAGAGAGAAACATCTTGGAAGAAGCCAGAAGAGGTAAAAATATGCCTACAAAAATCCTACTTTAAATATATAGACTCAGGCAGTTTAAAAGTAAAGAGATGGAGAGAGACACACCATCCTACTGGTTATTTCAGTTTGTTAGAGCATGGTGGCAATAACATCGAGGCCCAGAGTTTTATCCTGTACCAGCCAGATACCAAAAAAATAAAAAATAAATTAAAAAATAAGTAAGTAAAAAGAAGGCTGAAGTAACAATCTTAATTTCAGACACAGCATCCTTCAGATTAAGAAAAATTCTTTAGGGACAAGGATGGACATTACATAGTGACAAAGGGGTCAGTTTGCCAAGAAGTCTAATCCTTAGTATGTACCAACCTAACAATAGAGTAATCCTTAGTAAGTATCTACCTAACAATAGAGTGCCAAAATACATGAGGCAATGACTGATAGAATTGCAAGGAGAAATAGGCAAATCAATATTTATAGTTGGAGATGTCAACACCCCTGTTTCAGTAATTGATAAGTCAAATAGGTAGAAAATCAGTAGGGATACAATTGACCTGAAGAACACCATCAATAGCCACCTGTGGCAAGTGGCTTCTGTACTGAACAGTCTGGCCCAATTATCTTGCTACTCAAAATGTGGTCTCTGGACCAGCAGCACTGCTTTTCTTTGGAGCTTGTCAGAAATCTAAAATCTCAGGTCACATACCAGAACTACTGAATCAGAGTTTTCATCTTTAGCAAAACACCCAGGTGATCTGTATGCATATTAAAGTTTAAAAAGCATTGTACCAGACTGTCAGAAAACTTCCACATTTTTCAGGATTAGCTTGGGACATCTATTACTACTTATCTTGACCCTGACCATTAACACTGCCTGCTGCTAAATATCATCAGATCGTATTTGGAGATAGGAAATAATAACAGTATGGCAGCACTGGCATCCTGTGGAATCTGAAAGAGAAGCAATGCACCTTTACTTCTAAGGGCAGTCATTCTCCCAGACAATGAAATGTACCTTCCACCAAACACCACTGACGGCTGTGCCTACAGCAGATTATGCACAGAATTTTTATACTTTCTTCATGCTCAAACCATAAAATTTTATATGTGGTAAAGCCTCAGGTACATGGAGTATATCTTCTAGATAATTTCACATATCCAGAGTGGCACCAGAGTCAGAGAAGAGACTCAGGAAGTTGAGGGAAAGAAAACAAAGCTATCAGTTTATAAAATATTATTTATATAATCAAAAAATGTAGAAGAGTGGATGGCCCAAGTAACATTCATAAAGTGATATTGATGGACAATTTCTCAAATAAAATGGGATTGGTTCTGAAATGCCAAGCCCTTCAGCAAGAAGAACTAAGAGAGAATGGAGTCATAAGAGATAAGGAATAGGGAAGTGGTTAGAGCACGGCAGGCACTGATAACACAAAGGCCCAGGGTTCCATCCCTGTACCTGCCAACTATCACCAAGAAAAAAAAAAAAAAAAAGGAGAGAGTAAGTAATAGGGAAAAAGTGAAGAAACTGTAGTACTTGTGTAGTATTTGGTCATTGCTAATAGGTATGATTTCAGGATAGAACAGGCAGTACGCACCCTGAAGCAAAGAGCTGGGAGGAGGCATGAGAAAATGGAGAAGTTTCTCAGTAGAGCAAACTGCCCTGAGGACCCGAGCAAGCACCCTCAGAGTTGCTGCAGAATCTTAGACTCAAAGTTCTGTAGTACCTACAGGGCGCTGAGAATATTTGGTGAAATGAGCAAACTAAATCCTATTACTTGAACTTGCATCAGAGAACATCACTGCCTTCAGGAAAGGGCCTGTTGAAGGCTGCTCCCATGACTGACTCCCAGGCTGGATGCATAGCCTGAGCGCAGCCTCAGTGAGGCTGTGATTATCAAGTACACAGTCTGTCCATCTGCCCCCACCCCCTAGCCCCCCATGTCCCATGTCTGAACACGCAGCAGAGCCCAGTTTACTTTCCAGCCATGCTGCAGTTTCTGTTTTCACCAGTGAACAGACCAAAAACTACCCTAATCTTTGGTGTACTGTTAAAAATTTTTGCCAAAGATTTTAATAAACAGATAATATTGACTAAATGTGAGCCTATTCTCTGGTGGGCTCTGATGGTTTTTATATTTTACATTGAGATTTCCTACACACACACACACACACACACACACACACACACACACACACACACACACACGGTTGTTTTTTTTTTTTTTTGAGGCTGGCAGGGGCAGAGATTGAACCCCGGACCTCAGTGTTATCAGCCCCTCACTCTAACCAGCTGAGCTAACCAGCCAGCCCTGACTGCCTATTGATTGTCGTATGTACCTGCTAAGAAACCATCAGCAAATCACAATACTACAGAATTATAGTAAGACTTATTAGAGAAAACTCATTTCTGAATACAATGCCCCTGGTCATATAATGAATCTAGTCTGCAGAAAAATCTTTAAACATTATACCCTAGCAAAGGTTTGTGAATCAATTGTTGTAAGTTTAAGCAAAAGACAGACAGGTTGACTTTCTAACATGCTGTTTGCCATCAAAGAAAACATGTATTGACTGAAAACATTTCATCATCCTGGAATTTTGACACGTTTTACCTGAGGTGTAGAGGAATGAGCAAATGCTTTGAAAAATAAAGACAGTGTTTTCTAACTAGTATTGCCAATTATTTGTGCCCCAAATAAAATATTCTGTCAGTAGAATGCTTTTCTTTCAGTTTGGCAAGGCCACTCTTTTGCTGCCTCCACGGAGGGGCTTGCCCGGGATATTTCACTAACTTGCTGTATCACCACCTTGCTCAGTCTGTGGATCTGGATGTTACTGAGGATATATACTGTTATTACAAAAGAGATTTAATGAGAAATGTAACTCATTATGCAGACAACATACAAAAATTTAGAACATTAAAGGTTCAATCTTCAAATATTACTTGTACTTGTTTAAAGTCAAGTATTAAGAAAAATCTGAGAAACCCGTGGTCTCCTAGGATGTCGAGAATTGTCACTTTTATAATTAAAAGTTGGGCAAGCTGGACTAAAAGATGCAGAATTTCAACAAAGAAACGTTTGATAAAGAACCAAATGAATATCTAGAACTGAAAATATACTGTCTGAAATTAAGAACTCATGTGTTTAAGAGCAGACTGTGTTTGGAGCAGTGTTTGGAGTAAGGAAGTCCAAATCCACTAGCATGAATTGCTGGAATGGTGAACATCACTCCTCCATATCCCATGATAAAAGGCATATGGAGTGGGTACACTTTTTTTGGAGATATCTGGCAATCATGTATTAATAATACAAAAGTTACAGGTACTGTTTAATTTTTTTTAATTTACACAATACATTTTTGTTAAACAGAAAGCATAAATTCGTTTTACTGCTAAAAGTGTGAGACTGCATTCTAGATCACATAAATATTTGTGTGGTCTATGAGTATTCACAACCACATTCAGGCAGTCATCTCTAGTACTGAAACTATTTGCTCTTCTTTCCAAATGAGTCAAATCTAATCTATGCCTCTATATCTATATCTGTATCTATATCTATATCTATTTCTGTCTTACTTTGTTCAGTCTGCTATAACAAAATGCCATAAACTGGGTAGTTTATAAACAACAAACATTTATTTCTCAAAGATCTCGAAGCTGGGAATTCCAAGATCAAGTCGGTAGCAGATTCAGCGTCTAGTGAGGGCCTATTCTTGATAGAGGGTGTCTTCTAGCTGTGTCTTCCAATGGTGGAAGGGGCCAACGAGATCCCTTGGGCCTCTTTTATAATGGCACTAATCCCATTCATGAGAACTCCACCCTCATAATCTAATCACCTTCCAATAGCCCCACCTCTTAATACTATTTTAGGTTTCAACAGATGAATTTTTGGGGGACATAAACATTCAGACCATAGTAAATCTCTAGATATAGAACATTTTCCTTGAGTGTATTCTTGTACTGACAATTGTTTCTAATCCAGTGTTGCAAAATTAAATTAATCCAGATTTTCCTCTAAGATACCCCTCTTAATTTACCCTATAGAAGTCAATGTAGGTTATACATTGATTATAATCTGCATTTTTGTAACCATGGTTTTGTACCAGAACATTCAGTCTTTCATTCCTTTTCTGTCATACATTCTTTCTCTCTCTATCTCTCTCTTCCTCTCTCTCCCTTTCTCTATCATCAGCACCTTTTCATCATTATTATTATTCCTACCACATTAAATAAATAAAAAGTAATAGTAGAGAAAAATCCAAATGTGGTAATTTTGCAATGGAAAAGAAATATATTTGTAATCAACATGCATTGATAGATCTGCATTTTCATTTTTCCATGCTCCCAACAAAGCCCATTTCCATAATTAGGAACTAGCTATCTATGATGGCAGAATTATAAAAACCATCAGTGTCTTATTAGCTGACCTTTTCCACATTTTTGGACTTATTCGGGACAATTTAGCGAATCATCAAGTTGGACAAATTTGTTTATTATTACATATAGCAATATGTTAAATAATGCTTTAAAAGTTTATAGCATTTTATAGTTTTTAAAAAGCTTTCATGTACATTATTCCAACTACATTGACCAATTATTTCACTGGATTGACTGCAGTGACAGGTAAACAAAATCTTTGTTATTCAACCACAAACACAGTCAACGATGGAATTTGAAGCTATTTATTTTACAGACACAGACAGCATGACTGTAGTATCTTTCATCAGCACAAATTAGTTGCTCAAAAGACTGGGCAATGCAGAACTTTATTCACTTTCCTCCCCGCCTCTATGACAACTCTTCATTACAACCGCAATCCCCTCATTAACACAGATTTTAGAATTCCCAATTTTAATTCAGTGTGCCAAGAATTAAATTAGTGGTGTACACAACATTTGAAGTTTTGAGCCATCTTTTAAGTTGAAAACACATGGCATGGCAGTATTTTTAAAAGATCAGTCAGGAAGTCCGTTTGGGAAAAAAATCTAAAAGACCTTTTTACCTGTAACTAAAAAGTGTCCTGATGATTCTTCTGTCCTCTGATTTTTTTCTTTTGTTTTCTTTCCTTTTTTTTGTTTGCTGGCTGGTACAGGGATGAAACCGCAGACCTTGATGTTACCAGCAACTGAGCTAACTGGCCAGCCAGTCCTTCCCATTTTATCTGGTGCTTAGTCTAATTACTTCTTCCTCTCTGTCTCTCTCTCTCTCTTCTTTTTCTTTTTTTGGATAATCTAAACTTAAACCAGTGAAAAAATTATATCCAGGGAACAATAAGAAATAACTGGGGGAGTAACAAAAAGTATATGTGTTTAGCTTTATCACTAATAAAGCATGAATTAGTGGTACAATTCACCACAACTATCCATTACTTCCCAAGCCAAAATAATAAATGTGTTTGGAATCCTGTCAGTATGAGACTCATTTATGAAACTGTAATGATTGAGTCATTCAGTCATTTAACTGATACTGTGACCTGCTTATAGCCCTAAATAAAAGTACAAGGACTTTAATGCAAAGGACTGAAATGATAGAAAAATGAATGGAACTTGGATTCTGGCTCCAGTAGAAGACAGTTTAAAGCACAAAGGATGCTTGGAAATACCATGGGCAGACCTTATGTGAGTGAAAGAGAACAAGTCACAGGGATATAATCAGTGTAATTAGTCTGGCTCTGAAGGCCTGTTTTGAGAGACATTTCTACAAATTATACATTTTTAAATCTTCTTACAGACATACAGGTCTACCAATGCATTTAATCTTGCGGAATGTATTTTAATAACATATTCTAATTTCTTATCCCCTACTCCATTCTGTGATTTTTGGAAGAATGTTCTAGAGAATAGTTGCTTTTAATTATTTACTCCTTTGTCTTAGCTTAATGGTTGGCAGATCATCAGTCAGAGTACAAAGCCAGGGATGCAGCGATCTACGAGCAAGTATGTAAAAATAAATTTAAGTGATGATGCTCAAGTTCTGAGGATTTAAGCCTAGATGGCTGATACAGGAAAAAAGAGTGAGAACTTAAATTTTAGTTATTAATTGTATAGAATAAAGTCATGGGTAATTGGGGCAATGAGCTAACAAATCTAATGTCATGGAAGCAGAAAAGATGGTTACAGATTCTTTGTTTCCCCAGAAAGTTTGATCATCAAAAGAACAAAGCAAATTTCTTACCAAAGGGCTGATTAATGAGTATCTGTCCCTAGAGTCACAGGAGTGATTAAGGAATTAGAGTCCAGTCTCTTTTGCCCTGTTGCAAGATGGTTTCCACCTGAGAGAAGTTAATAAATCCCCTTGTCAGATCATGAATTCAAATAGATTAATATTTGATATTTAATAAAATGCTCCTGAAGAATAATTTGTCTTAGTAAAATATTTCAGTCTTAGGATGTGTGTGTGTATACATATACATATGTGTGTGTGTGTGTATGTGTGTGTATATATATATATACATATATATATATATATGTATATGTAAAGATTACCTTACATTGTACAGTGTTTACTGCTTCAATATCATGTGCCTACACAGTGGGGAAAATCCTATTCTCCAGCCTGTCCATTATGATATGAAGATGACTAAAAGCTATTAAACCATCACCCTGTTTTGAAAATATATATTAGAAATGGAGTCAGTGAGAGTGTGTTCCTTCTATTTATTTATTTAGAAAAATGACACGTGAAATATAAAGCTCAGGTAAACAATTATGGTAACCACTAATCATATTTTCTTCAGAACAACAGATTGCAAAAGTGCTATTTAAAAGTCATCATTGCTGGGGCCGGCCCAGTGGTGCACTGGATAGTGCGCCGCTTGGGAAGCGCGGCAGCGCTCCCGCCCGAGGGTTCGGATCCCACATACAGACCGGCTCCCGCTCACTGGCTGAGCGAGGCATGGGAGCAACACCGAGGTTTGCCATCCCGTTGCCGGTCCCTGGTCCGGTACGGGGGCAACACTGAGGGTTGCGATCCGTTGCCGGACATCAAAATCTTTGTTCAGGGCCGGCCCAGTGGCGCACTGGATAGTGCGCCGCTTGGGAAGCGCGGCAGCGCTCCCGCCCGAGGGTTCGGATCCCACATACAGACCGGCTCCCGCTCACTGGCTGAGCGAGGCATGGGAGCAACACCGAGGTTTGCCATCCCGTTGCCGGTCCCTGGTCCGGTACGGGGGCAACACTGAGGGTTGCGATCCATTGCCGGACACGGAAAAAAAGACAAAAGACAAAAAAAAAATAAATAAAATAAAAAATAAAAAAATAAATAAAAGTCATCATTGTTGAGGCCATATCTAATCTTTCCTAATAATGTTTGTTCTGTTAGTGATACTTAAAGACTGGAAAATGTGATACTCACAAATGGAATTTTAGAGTTAGAGAGAAAAAGAAATAGCTATGGAAATTGTATTTGTTATATGTATTCCCTTCATTCACATCATATCATTATGCAAAAATCTCTATATGAGCCTGTATCCAAAGAAAAGACATGGGCCGTCCAGGTAGCTCAGTCGGTTAGAACACACCCAAGGTCATGGGTTTGGATCCATGCCTGCCAAACACCAAAAAAAAAAAAAGAGAAGACAGTAGTAGATTTGAGGTGCTCTTTGAATTAACAGAGAAAAAAAATGCAAGGGAGGGTTGCTCTATATTAATATGCTATTAATAGCTTATTGATTCAAATTTTTAATTGCAGAATGGTGTAGTTCTTACTAAGAAGTGAATTCATTTCCTATTTTGGAAAACAAGTATATATATTATACAAGATTTTGAAGTCATTAGTCAAATTAGCTTTACATTCCTCAATGCCATTTCTGAGACTTAAATGTTTAAATTCTCCTACATTGTGTTTGCGTGATTAATTAATTAATTAATTAGATTTTTTTTTTTTTTTTGGTGGCTGGCCACTAGGGGATTGAACAACAGACTTTGGTGTTATCAGCACCACTCTCTAACAAACTGAGCTAACTGGCCAGCCCTTGCTTCATTTAAAGACATTAAATCCTTGGTTGATTTTTAAATATCATCATTTGTCTTGAATAAATTCTAAACTGAAACTTTCTTTGTAACTAATATAAATCTAGGAGTATTGTTCACTCTGACTTGGTGTAAATTCCCCAAGTAGTTTTATTAAGCATTCTCTTCCAAATGTAAAATACAAGAAGTTCACCAGAATAATAGAAAGATTATGAGAAGACACATGCACCTTTACATTTTATCTCATTTAATATTTATTTACCATACTCTGAGGACCTCAAGGCCCTACTTTGTGTTATCTTCAGTGATTTTGGTAACAGACTTCGGAGGTACTGTGGATGGAATTATCACACCCATTTCACAATTACAAGAGAAAGTGAAAGTGAAGGGATTGAGCATATTATATAGAATCAAAGAGCTTATGGCAGAAATCCTAGAAAAACCAGACCTTGTTTAGTCTTTAGCCAATCATGATTTTAGGGCTAGGTATAGTTAGTATATATATAGTTAGGTATAGTTTTATATATATATATATAAGTTATATATATAAGGTATAAGTTTTTTATATATATATATAAGTTATATATATAAGGTATAAGTTTTATATATATATAAGTTATATATATAGTTAGTTATATATATAAAGTTAGTTATAGTTATATATATAGTATATATAGTTAGGTATAGTTAGTCCTTCTTTAGGGCTAGGTATAGTTAACTTAGTTCTTTGGGGACAAGGTTATAGGCAAAAGCTTTGACTTTTATTTCTTTCTCATTTTGCTAACAAAGAACTAACCCAATTTTAATGGGAACAAAGGGAAAAAAAGAACATTTCAAACTCACATTTCCTGCCCATTATTTTACTTAATGGTAACGTACATCCGTTCTTTAGATATAGGCAGTCATAATTTACATAAGCAAAACTCGAATCTCAGCACAGATTAAAAAGGAGATATTGCATTTATATATTACTTGTATAAGCAATGGGATTATGATGACATAAAATGAAAAGAGATAGTGATTAAAAAACTAAAAACCAAAATCAAAAAACAAAAACCAGTAATGTCCTCAAGGCCCCATGAGGAAAACATAAGCTAATAAACAACAAAAAGAGAATTAAAAAGAGTTCATTGTGAGAGTATGCTGGCTCATAGATCTAATCCTCAAAGTATTTTGAGGTTGGAAGGAAAATTACCAGACCTGGACCAGTGTAAAAATGTAAAAACTTTTTAGTAGCATTACATAATCTATTGGTGAAGAGACATTACATCAACCTCACCAAGTACGAGAATATTCCTTAAATACAAGCAAAGTAATTATTTCCTTCTGTGAAATAACCTCTCATCACTGCAACCACAAAACCCGAAATTAGAAGGTTGGAAGAGAGCTTGGCTTTATAGACTCTGAAAGGAAACAGTTATATAAAAAAAAAAAGTAAACAGCTACAGGAGAAAGCCCTAGACCAGAAAAAGGTAGAATGCATGTAATAAAGACATGTTAAGAAATAAAACTGGAAATTAATTGCTTCAAGAAACATATATTTAATGGTACAAAAAGCAAATGAACAACACTGCGTATTAGAAGAAGATTTTAAAATCCTTATAGGCTTGCTAAGAGCATTCAAAAAAAGGCAGGTGCTATAGCAAAGCAACTGCTGTATAATGAGAGAATCCTTTGCTCTGCTGATTTTTTATACAATAGAGAAAATGCTTTTGTGATTTAAGAGCCTATTGAGATGTAAAGAAAGTTTGGCAAAGTACTGGGACTGTCATTTGCTCCTCCACATGCACTGCACCCCTCTCCTATTGGACAGCAGCAAGCAATCTGGAGGAGGGGCCCCACCCTGAGAGATAATTTCCATGAGTCCTAAGTGAATGCTTACTCAAATCTGTATATATATAGGAGCTGTCTGGTTACATTGATTGGTTCAGAAGTGCACAAGTGAAATAATTTTGTTTGAGTAGGCTGAAACCAGAATTTTTTTTTTTTCCTTTTTTTCTTTTTTCTTGTCCGGCAACGGGATCGGAACCCTCGGCACTGCGCCCGCACCTCGCTCAGCCAGTGAGCGGGAACCGGTCTGTATGTGGGATCCGAACCCTCGGCGGGAGCGCCGCCGCGCTCCCAACCGCGCACTGTAGCAGTGCGCCACCAGGCCGGCCCTGAAACCAGAATTTTTGACTACTGGGAAAAGAGTAGTTTTCTTTTTACTTAACCTAAGATGTTTTCTTTTTATCTGGACAATACAGTAGGTGGATATGATACCTACAAATTCAGTAGCCATTGGCAACCATGAGAAAAGTTAAGTCAAAAAATGAAGCTTTTTGTGGAATAAAAAAGCGCTGATAGAATTGTAAAGAAATTGAGTAATTAATACATGAACAGACTACTCAAAGCCACCAACTTCTGGACTCTTAAATTACATCATAAGCTAGTAAATTTCTTTTTTTGAAAGAGCATTTAAGATGTGCATTCTGTAATTTATAGACAAAAACAAGTTTACTAATACATACTCCTCATAATTTTCAAATAACAAGTACTAAGCAACTAAGTAGTTTGTTTGCTTTTTGTTGGAATTCCAACAAAAGAATAATTTTTAAAAATAAAATTTGACTAAATAATTGTGGCTATATAGACAACTAAAGGGAATCAGAAGAATTGAAAACAGCATTAACAGTGGATCACCATTTGGGAAAATGATTTCACTACTCTGTGCCCTTGTATTTCTTTCACTTTTGCTCATATCCAACTCTAAGAAGCATAATAAACATGATTAAAGTGATACTTTAAAACACTTTGAGCTCTGATGTAGAGAGTAATATGAAATACCATCATTATTATATGGAAGCAAATGTTGTGTCAAACAAGATTAACCAGTGAATTGAAAGAATCTATTCCACTTTCTCCCCTCACTCATATTGAAAACTCATGCTGAAGTGGGGTTAATGTGGCAGAAACATACAGTGTGATAATCAAATCTGGAAACAAAAGATAAATACAGTACCTCCCCGTCCAGGAGAACTGAGAATTTAACCATTTCCTTTCCAGATTGAGATTGGCTGCTGGCCATTACTTAGCAAAATAAATGTTTCTGAAAGGGGCAGGAAATTAAAATGCAAATGTAAATAGAAATACAGACATTCTTTTTTTTGTAATAAATGACAGCAGTGATTCTAGCATTCATAGTTGAAAATTGTAAAGAAACTGGAGAAGTGAGATTCAAAACATGGTGATAAATGAGAGACCTCAGCAAGACAGGTAGTATTTCCTGTATACTCATTTAACAGGTCACTATTTTTGTCTTGCTTGAGCAAAGACCTATGTAAAGATCTGAGATATAATGGTCATTATCATGATGCAGAGAACTTTCTAGCAGAAATCATATGACTTCGAATTTTCTCAGCTAAATTCAGTCTGACTCCTTTGACTTAGGATATTTCTCAATTTCATACTTAGGAAGATATTTGGAAGGTATTCAGAACTTTTTCTCACACCAGCTAGTCACTGGGAATCCCGTACCTTAGAAAAAATTATACTACATCAGTTTTTACAGTATCCCCCAAATAAGGATTAATGCAAAGCATCAGTCAATGACTAACATTATTTTATGATTTTATTTGGAAAAGAGGGCAGGGAGAAACAGAGCGGCATGCACAGAGTACATCCTGAATGAGTTGAAAGGAATCAAGTCTCAGATGGTCTGATTTGGTGCTCTTCAAAAATTGTTTACCTATGTATCTTCACAGAATTTGAAATCTTGGAAAATTATCCTGACAATTACCTATGACATTTAAATACTTTTGTTAAGTACCCCAGTTT
This sequence comes from Galeopterus variegatus, assembly GCF_000696425.1. NCBI lineage: Eukaryota > Metazoa > Chordata > Mammalia > Dermoptera > Cynocephalidae > Galeopterus > Galeopterus variegatus. The sequence goes on from NW_007727027.1 coordinate 207,273, forward strand.
GGTATCCACGTCTTAGACAGGAAAAAAAGGATGGGCTTGTTTTAAGGCACTGTGTATTCCCTTTACTGATGAGAATTAATGGCTTGTGTATCATACCTAAAAATTCTGTGTCCATTGAGTGCTGTTCCTAACTAGACTTCAATTTCCCCCAGAAGGTTTTGCTTATCCTCTGTAAGGTTTTGCCCAGATGCAGTTTGCTTATCCTCTGTAAGGCAAAGCTCAGTGTTCACTGACCTGTGCATGAGTGGAGGAATGAAAGCACTCTCATATTATGCTCTTCAGGTATTGCTTTGAATGCATATGCACTTTTAGTAATTTTCTTTAGAAAGGCAATATTTCTCTGTTTACAGCTCTGCCAACTGAATGGTCAGTAATATTAATTATTTGTGTTTGGCAGAATATTCATGCAGCGAATCATAGTCTAAAATGACTGTACATATTGAATCAATACGCCGTGATGCTGAGTAAACAGGCCCTTAGACAAGTTCTAATGCAGTCCCTTCATCTTAAATGGCAGTGGCTGGAGAACAGATTGCTTAAGAAGGACATTTTATAAAAGTTTAATTGTCCAAAATTATTCAAGCCCACTTTATCAATTCATTTATATAAGAAATAGTTATTGGACAGCTGCTATCCCAGGAGCTAAGTCCCCAAAGATAAACAAAACAGACATCACCCTGGTCCTCCCAGGGCTTTTGGTCCAGTGGGAGAGATCGGCAGTGAAAGAAGCACTTAAAACTTATGCAAGGAGTGCTATGAGAGGGGACAGAGTACTCTAGAAGACAGGGTGGGTGGCAGATGCCTGTGGAAGGTACATTCACATGTAAATCTAGGTCATTATTCAAATCTGAACCTCAGGAATTAGTTCTGGGCTGAATTTACAGACTTGGTGGTCACCAGCATATAACAGTATGTAAAGAGGAAGATATGACCCATTCAAAGAGTTGATGACCAAAGACAGAATCCCAAGTGGCACCAGACTTTAAATAACAGGCTTCTTCCCTGTGGTTTTTCAAAATGTAATGCCGATCTCTCCCTATATAAAGATGGGACTAAATATATCTCTATAATTTTTTTCTACAGGTTCTGGCATCAAGTGGACCTGTGAATAGGAGTATCCTCTGATCCCTTTTTGAATGCTTCTCAAGTTCATCTCTCTAAAGCTCTTGCTTGTGTTTCTTTAAGATCACCATTGCTTTCTATCCCAAATTATGGAGCTTGAGAGATCATTTTATGACAAGAAGCAGGCTCTGGAGATTAAAAATAATATCTAAGCTCACAGTTATGTCTTGATTATGTAACTCCTTTTATATTGGATGGTTGCTTCCTGGAGAAAGAGAAAGGGTAAAATACTTCTTTGGTCCGAAATATCCTAGTTGGGACTCAAAGCTCATGAGGGAAGAGAATAGGGAATCTGTATCTAACAAAAATCTTTTCACGGCTTTTTGTAACTAGTCTCTTGAGAATTTAGGGGAGTTTTGTTCTGCATAACTTTGGGAATGATTCTTCTAAGTGAACTAGCATGTAGATGTGTCCTGAGGCCATTTGCAGTATCCTGAAGCAAGAAGGAAGGCAGGACTGATGTTTTTACCTAATAAAATCTTTAAGGAAAGGTAGTCTCCTCAAAGTATGTCTGCACTTGGTCTGATAACAGGCAAACAATTTCACTTCATCTTAAGCAGCAAACAAAAGAAAGGCAAGTATAATTTCTTCCCTTCTCTTTGACAGATTTTCTTTTCTCTGTTAAGATAAGATTATCTCCTTCAGACATTGTAATGTATTTTGGAAAAAAAAAAATTCTATTATACATAATTACAATGGCCTAGCCCATGGAATGAGGCTCATCTTGAAGTAGAAGTTACTCTAAGGAAAACACACTATCAAGTTTAATCAAAGCATTTAAGCTTCAAGCAGTTCTCTCCTCACTTAACTTTGGAGTCTAAATTCAACATCTATTTTAGCCTTTAAAATGACCTTAGGTTAAACATTTTCTTGCTGTTATCTAGTCTGCTTACTTTGGAAATCATATGTCCAAAATATCAATTAGCACTTTATTTGCTATCTGCAAATCTAAATTACGAAATCACTTTTCCTTTCTGTAGCCACGTTGATAAAGATAATTAGGATGCTGATATCAGTGGCTTGTAGCTCAAACCTCAAGATGAATTAAATAACTTGCTATTATAAAACTTCGAAACCTAAAATGGAAACAGAGTGGAAGTATTTGGGTGTTATCTTGTCTCTACCCCCAATTCTAGGGAATTATATGTGCCTTTCATTATAATTATTCCTACCTGGTCAGCTGCACACACAGCTCATGTGTAGAAAAGTTTTATCTGTTCACAGATACAGGGATTGTGGAAAGAGGCAGGCCGTCTCCGTTCCGTGTGCTGCAGGTTCCACAGGCCGATTTCCAGGGGCACATGGGGTAGCTGCTATTGCAGTATCTTTTCTCACTTAAGGAGCTGTTGAGGCAGCATCGCCTTCCATCCCACACACTGCAGCCGGTATAAATCTCCTAAATCACAGCTCTTGTTCTGTTGTTCTCCCTCTTAAATCCCTCTAGGCCTCATCCAAGCCTGATGACTACAGTCCACGTCAGGCATGCAAAGTCTCCGCCATCCAGTGCCTTACTGCCTACTTTGCTCTCTTTCACACACTAGGGGCTTGGGTAAAACAGTATATGCAGATATGCCTCATACCTCTCTCACTTCTTGCTTTTTCCGCACATTGTTCCCTCTACTTGGAATGTTGGAGCCATCAAACCTCTGCCCCTAATTTTCATATTTCAAAGTCCAAGCCTACCAAAAATGTCGTTATCTGTGTAATGGCTTCCCTGGTCCCAGATCACTCCTCCTGTATTCTCATGGCGAGATTTGAAAGTCTCTAATACACACCATTTTCTCTTTTTTTGTATTGTGGTTATTCTTGGATATGTCTTATCCCTCCTAGGAGAACCAAGGTCCAGGTGGGCAGAGGTTATCTTTTGCTCTAGAAATATAATTTTTAAAAATTCAGACAAAGAAATGCTTGCTTTTGTTGGAATTAGCAGCTGTACTTTTTTCTAGCAATATCCATATTTCAATTAGGTTTATTCTCAGCATTGCTGATCATTGTGAATAATTGAGTTCGGCTTGATGTTGGTAATATACACCTGATCTAAGGCAATGGAATTTCCATGACTTAGTAAAATGAAAGTACGTTCTCAGAAGGTTTATGTTGATTTTTTTTTCAGGTATCAAAAATATTTACCTATTTTGGGTTAAAAGGCATGGAAGGATGAATTTTAAGTCAAAATATTTTAATTTTATCCCCAAAATGTTTCATTATAGTTTACAATAGATACGTTTTAAACTCAGTTACATATCATGTAAATTAGTAATCATGTTCCTCATGAAAAAAAAAATGCACTCGTAGTGGTAGAAGAATTAAATTTAACAAAAACGCAGAGTACTTGCTCTCTAAGGTGTTGCTGGAGAATTAAATAATGAAAGTAGTCTGTTCTTTTAAGTAGTGCAAAATCCAGCAGTCCAAGTTTTAAACCACTGTCACATAAAAGCAGCTAGAGAACATTTTGTTGGGATGTGTGTGCATGTGTAGATTCAGAATAAAGCCAACACAGTAGTTATTTACATTTTTCTTATTTTCATGTCTTTTCAAACCTATTACAAAATGCATACCTGCAGCAATATGTACCTCAGGCGACACAAAATTGTTACAACTTGAGATTCTCCATGGCTCTCCAAGCTTTGAAATATTTAACTGTTTTCATAGGGTCAATGAAAGTATCAAGAAACCAGAAATAAATAATCTTCATAGCACATTTCCACAGCTCTACTGATTATATACTGAAAGCGAAATTGTAAAATATGAAAAAGCCAGCAGTCTCAGTCTGTTTTGATGCACTACAGACTACTTACTCATTTTAATTATCCATCTTAATGGGGGGACTTATGTGATGATTATTTACTTATGTTTTGTTTGGTTTTTGATAGTGTGTGTTGAATAGCTTCTAACCTCTAAATTCCCCAGAGCTCCACAGAGATCTTAAAATAATTTTAAAAAATAGAAGGGGCTTTGGTGATCTATGTGGCACTAATTGCCCTTTCTCTCAGAATCTGAGACTCTGAGAGTTAATTGCCCAGTAATCATTTGCTGTGAGTAGAACCTAGATTTTTATGTTCTTAGCTTAGTGGTTAGTCTACTACAGTAAGCAGTTAGAAAGAATTCTAGTTATCTTGACTTTGTAAGATATTTGGTGCATTAAAAATGCTTTGTAATGAAAGACTGACTTGCAATTAATTGCACATGGGCTGCCCAGCTTCAATTTTTTTTTTTTCCTACATAAATGTTTCTTTTGAAGGCTTTTCTTTGTAGTTGTCTCTAAAACCAATTTTCCCTTTGGCTTTATCCCACTTTCCATGTCTCTTTTACCTTTATCTCTAATGTGGAACCATATCAAATGTACTTTTTTTCTAAAATATTAACTATATCTCAGTCCCTGAAATCTTTTATCTAGCATGGCTGTGATATCTTCAAAGAACTCCTGGAGATTAGTTATGCAAGCCTGAATCCATCATGGCTGGCCATCAAGAAGTGATGCTTTAACAGTTTGTAGGAGATGATTGCTTGACTAACCCCCTGGGGTCATCATCATTCAATCAGTATAGGAAGGATGGAGAGTAAAGAAATCTTCACTCTGGGTGCTACTAGTGGCAAATGTTCACATTGCTTCTAGATATATGAAGAAAGCTTACTTCTGTCTTTAGGTTTAAGATCTACAGTTATAAGCTTCCTGAAGCTTAGTTTTTCTCAGAAAATATACAATACCTTTAGTATTTCAATATTCCACAGTTGCACATCTTTTTCTTTTGCTCGAGTATAAACATGAAGATAATAGGTACCCATACACGTAGGGAAGTAAGATTGTGCTACTCTGATATGAGATTTTAAAAAAAGAGGGAGAGTTGCTTTAACTTGTATGTGAGAAGGTAATTGTGTTTGCAATGATTGTTACTCTTTGGCCTGTGAATTCTTTGCTCTCTATTTAATTTCTGTAGGAGGAGCATTTGCTTATATTTCAACATGAAATAATAAGGGAGCTAAAGCAAGCTTGATTAAATTACTGCTATTCAAAGACAGGGAATTTTAAGTTCCAAATTTAGTGTTGTACAATTGGACTTGTCAATTAGCAGCAATAAAACCACGACTGCAGCAAATCCATGAGCATATTTAGCTGACTCCTGGATGCATCCTTTGAAATAAATTTAAAATTAATTTTACCATTTTATAATAAAATAAAACTTTCACCAAGTAATAATGCTGTTTTAGGGTAATGTGGAAAAGAATAAGAAAGTACATAAAACAGAAATTTAGAGATATCTCTTTGGCTTCTTTCTGCGACAAAGTGGCACACCAGAATTAATTTATTTCTCTTTAACTGTAGTTCCAAAGGAAGAAAAGCAAAGAATATTTACCATATGCATGATGTATTGAGAATTTTTTTTTCAGCACTCACCATATTAGCCAATTCGTAGAAAGTATGGCATTTAAACTGTACTATAAAGATATAAGCTCTTGTGTTTTCCCTTTGCAGTTTGCAAATTTGTCATTTTTATGCTTAAATTAAAGCCACATTTTAAATTTTTTTTTTTCCCTTTTTTTTGTCTTTTTTCGTGACCAGCAACGGCTCGCAACCCTCAGTGTCGCGCCCGTACTGGACCGGGACCGGCAACGGGATCGCAACCCTTGGTGTTGCGCCCGCACCTCGCTCAGCCAGTGAGCGGCCGGTCTGTATGTGGGATCCGAACCCTCGGCGGGAGCGCCGCCGCGCTCCCAAGCGGCGCACTGTAGCAGTGCGCCACCGGGCCGGCCCCCCACATTTTAAATTTTGTGTGTAAAAGGTAACCAGCATAATTAATAAATACTTTCCAGAGTTGACTGTGTACTAAATAATAAAGTAGATAAGAAGGTTCTTGAGCTGTCTACAAACAAGCAGAGTGAGAGGATATAAATAAAAAAGGAAATTGGAATTGTCTTTGGAACTTTGATTTATTTAACACATACTTCTGAACCCTAAGTAAGAAGCACTCTGTTAGGCTACTGAGGGAATTGTACAAACCTGCATGGTCTAGAGCAGCCCCTGCCATTTAGAAACTCACATCTAATGAACTAAGGCAGCTCATTCCCCTTCTGCTCAAGATCAGTCAGTGCTTTCCATCTCATTGTGATTAGAAGTTAAAATCCTTACCATGATCTTGTGACCTACAGGGTACACCCTTTCCCCTACCACCCCTTCGATGTGCTCTATCAACACCAGCCTTCTTACTGTTGCACCAAGCCAGGAACATGCCCACCTCAGGGCCTTTGCAAATCTGCCTGAAGGGCTTTCTGCAGATAAGCACAAGCTCGGTAACTACACATCATTCAAATCTTCACTCAGGTCCTTCAGGGAGGCCTTTTTTGACCACTCTCTCTAAAATTAAAACCCACCCCCTGCACTTTATATATTCCTTCATATTTATCTTCTTTAACGTTTGTTACTGTCCAAAATACTATATATTGTGCTTATTTATCTTTTACATTGTCCATTTCCAAATAGAATGCAAGATCCTTGACAGTAGGAAATTCTGTCTTCTTCATCCTTTGAAACATGCCCCATGCCTGAAACACTGCCTGCCACATAGAAGTAGGTGCTCAGTGAATGTCTGTGTAATGGATGAATACATAATAAAGCAAAGAAGATGCATCTATTAATAGCTATGATGTAATAAGGAAATTAAATAGTATAAGCAGAGAATGAATACAGTTCTTAAGTTGTTGAAATCTACATCTCTGTATTTTGGGATGGCTTTGAAATTCTTTCCATCTGTTTTATTTTCTGTAAAATGGGCTTATGTGGTTAATAAACTACCTTCTCTTTCCCATAAATACTGATGATACAGTGCTACTTTATTTTTTGTTATTTTTACTCATTTTAAAGAAAAACTAGGAATATATCTATTCTTTTCTGAGAGCATTTACAACAATGCATCTTCAATTGTTGTGAATAATTTCACTTTGAAAATATGCAATGTTTGATAACAGATCTTAAATATGAAATTAATTTATTCTTTTCTTTTCTAATCATCCTTCTCCTACTTGGAGTCTTAATAGCTGAAATAACAGAGATCCATTGTGTTTTTAATCAAATTAGCAAGCAGATTTCCTTCTTTATTGCCCTCTCATAAAAGCTACTTAGCATAAAATAAAGATTCTGTAGCATTTCCAGGCAATATTTGATTATGTACAGACTTAAATGCTTCCAATTCTAACAAATTATTGGCGGATGCACCTAATTATATCTTCACTTCTAATTCAGCAATCTGTTTTTCCAGTTGTTTCAATCTGGCATATCACTCTTTTCTCCTATCAGCAGAAAAAAGATAAAATAGCCCTGCATAGCATTGATCAAACAATGTCCTTAAATGAATGACTGGTGTTCTTTATGGGCAACACTGGAAGCTGCAAACAAATACCATCATTCGTTCAACTAATTGGAAAAAAAAAAAGTCACTAAGAAAGAGGATTTAGAGACTAACTTCCCACAAAAGCGAGAGTCATAGATGATGTAATTAACAGGTTCCAATTACTGTGTGTGGGTGCATGTGCTGCATGGGTGCACAGATGAAGGCCCCATGTTGAGAAAACATATCCAGGTGAGAGTGCCAAATGAGAGAGAGGTAAACAGGAGACCCGTTTGGAGAGAAAGAGCACATGGGTGAAGCGGTACAATTCACTGTTTATCTGGAAGGACTCACCTCTTCACTTGCTGAGTTGGGGCTTTCCGAGACAAGTGCACAGCCAGAGTTACTTATCTTCAAGTGTCACAAAACAAAGCAGATGTGTGAGGTGCAGTGGGGAGAGGGAATCTGCTTAAATTATTTAAATGACATCCTTTCTCTATCCTCTGTCATATGGCCCCTCCCTAGTTTCTAACAGGACAGTACCTTTCCCACTTACCTTCTTTGTGCAAAAAGACACATGATTTGACATCCTATCTAAAATTTCAACCCATTCACCAAGTTTATATCTTTATGTTTTAAAATTATCTTGTTGAACAAATACTGTTGGTACAACAGCTGCTAATGGCCGTGTGCCTCACACAAGCACTGAGAATGTGGTCTGTCTGAGGGCTGGATGTTGAGGCAGGGGGGAAGGTGTGTTAAGAGCAAGAAAGAAGAAAGGAAGAAAAGGAGGGGAAGGGAGAGATGGAGAAAGGGAGAGGGAAGAAAAGGAGGAGGGCAAGGAAGGAAGGAATCATATAACTTACCTGCTTTAAGAAATTATCTCCTTGTCTAATTATTAATTTCTACCTTACTGGGTCCCTGTCATCCTGTCACTCCCACCAGGCTGAATGGCACACTGCGGCAGTTCCTGTTTCTTGCCTCTGCTCATGTTCCTCCCTCTGTCTGGAATGCTGCATTTTCTTGACTTCCAGACCTTTCCTGACTACTCTCTGCTTGATGCCTTCACTATCCCCTCTCCACTGTTTCTATCTTTTTTTTTTTTTTTTTTTTGTCTTTTGTCTTTTTTCCGTGTCCGGCAACGGATCGCAACCCTCAGTGTTGCCCCCGTACTGGACCGGGGACCGGCAACGGGATTGCAACCCTCGGTGTTGCTCTCGCGCCTCGCTCAGCCAGTGAGCGGGAACCGGTCTGTACGTGGGATCTGAACCTTTGGGCGGGAGCGCTGCTGCACTTCCCAAGCGGCGCACTATCCAGTGCGCCACCGGGCCGGCCCCACTGTTTCTATCTTAATAATCAAAGTACATTAATTTGCTTACCTACTTTCTTCCTTGGGTCAGAAATCACTGGAGGCAAGAAGCTATATCTTCATGTTGTTTTTCTAGTATCTAGTGCCCAGCATATCATGCACACTCAATGAATGTTTATGGAATAAATGCCTATGAAGCTATCTGCAACTTCTCTAAATTTTTTCCTCCCATTGCATAAGAGAAATAATGGCATAGGTAGCATTTGTGAGAGCTTTTGTGCTCCTTGGCACTTTGCTGAGCAATTATATTCATTATGTTTGTATATCCTCATAACAAAACTTACAAGGTAAACGGCATTGGTATCTGCATTTTCCAGGTAGGGAACTCAGGTACAGAGAGGTTAAGTAACTTTCCAAGGTTATGCAACCACAAAGAATACAGAGAATTAGGTCAGGAGAAGACACAGTGGATAAGAACACATTCTTTGGAGTTAAAATGGTTTTGGCTTCATTTCTCGCCATTACATTGACGAGGGAGGCCATGTAGGGAAAGACCATTGTTTTAGTCTGTTTGGGCTGTATAACAAAATGCCATAAACTGCGTGGCTTATGAACAACAGAAATTTATTTCTCACAGATCTGGAGGCTGGGAAGTCCAAGATCAAAGAGCTGGCAGTTTAGGTATCTGGTGAGGGTCATCTCCCTGTGTCCTCACATGGCAGAATGGGCCAACACAGCTCCCTGGAGCATCTTTTATAAGGACACTAATCCCATTCATGAGAGCTCCTCTTCCTGATCTAATTACCTCCTAATGGCCCCACCTAATACCATTACATTGGTGATTAGACTTTCAGCATATGAATTTTGGGGGGACACAAACATTCAGACCATAGCAACCCTAAACTTCACTAAGATTCGATTTCTCTTTCTCTCTGAAATGCAGAGAAAGTACCTGCCTTGTCAAAATCATATAGTTTTATAAAGATCACATGATATAATCTATGTCAAAACATAGAATTTAAAATCATATGTTGTTATGATTTTAATTTTATCATTATGGTAAAAACTTGACAATCTTATATATTCCCCCCATAGCTATGCTCTTTCTTGGGTAAAAATAATAAGCAGCAGCCCACATTAGCACAATATACAGTTAGAGAGTGCTAATATGTAAATATTACTCCCTATATATACCATGTAAATTGTAATGGGATTTCTGAGGATGCATAAACAAAATAATGTATCATGATCCCTCTACTAGCTATTCCTTTCTGTAACATTTTCTTAACAACCTGCAATATTGCCTTCATAATAGACTTGGATACAGAGAAAATGATTTACTCATGTGGAGGTGGGATACACACAAAAGGGAGTGAAAAGACACACTGCCTCTGATTTAGGATCATATTTATTTAGCTGTGCTATGTTTATTAATGATGAACCTTTAAATAGCTCCTCATCCAAGCCTGTGCTGATTCTGATTTTCTTCTCTTATAGATCTTCTGGTATGTGGTTTCTTGCTCACTTTTGGCAAGATGCAGCCAGTAAGTTGTCTCTCCGGTTACTACTTTGGATCAGACACTGACACAACCCAGCCCTCTTCTGGCCACTGCTCTTACTCATAACTGGATCATGCTTCATTTTTTTTTCTTCTTCTATTTATGGCCAGAAGGAAGATAATTTGAGTACTCTACAAGTACAGATTAATCTTGCCTTTAATATAAGAAGAAGCTGTACAGATGATCTTAGGACCTAGAAGCTTGCCTTAGGACTAGAACGTTTTAATAGGATTGATTTTCATTGCCATCTTCCTGGACCTTGTTCTGTCTCCAAAATTACTAGTTTTTAAAAAGAATCTTAAAGTTTCTTAGGCAAGTTTATGAGCAAAATATCCAAGTGTGTAAGCTGTTGGCCTCACCCCTGATGCTGCCATTAATCTACGTGTATTGTTTAGGTGTTGTATTAGTTCGCTTTCACAAATCTACGTATATTGTTTAGGTGTTGTATTAGTTCGTTTTCTGTCACTTACAGAATACCTGAAACTGAGTAATTTACAAGAAAACTAAATTTATTTCTTACAGTTTTGGAGGCTGAGAAATCCAAGGTCTCATATCTGGTGAGGGCCTTCTTCTTGGTCTTGACTCTCTGCAGTGATGCAGGGTGTCACATGGTGAGAATGGCAAGAGCTCGCCCATGGATATGTGCTCTCCTTATAAAGCCACCAGGCCACACCCATGACAACCCATTAAACCATTAATTTACAACTCCATAAATGAATTAATCCATTTGTGAGAACACAGTCACCTCTTAGAGACCTCACCTTTCAACACTGCCATAGATGGATTTTCCACCCTCTTAACACTATTGCAATGGGGATCAGGTTTCCAATATATGAACTTTTGAGGGATGTATTTGGCCCATGGCAGGTGTGTTTGGACTAACTAATTCCTATAGAGGGCTGGGATGTAAAGTGGAGGAGGGAAAAATTTAGAACTGGGAGAGGTGTATCCAGCAGACAGGAAGAGGGAGGCTATGAATTGCAGTCAAGAAAAGAAGCCAAGTCACAGCCAGCAAAATCTTGGAGAATCAGCCAGAATCTGGAGAAGCAGTACTGCTATATCAGTGGGTCAGGTCTTAGCAAGGATTGGCCTCTCACTGCTAAATTCCCCAGATCTCCACAATGCCTGGGTTCTCAGCTTGCAACATAGTTCTTTAGTTTTCTTTGAAAACTCGGAGTGAGTTCATCACCATGCTTCCTATCCCCGCCATCCTGGCTCACTACTCAAAATGCAAATCTCTGTAAAAATCTTCCTTTTCCTTTCCCTTCACCCAAATGCTACTCTGCTGCTGTGCCTCCCTCTGTTTTGACCCAAACACTGGTTATCTGTGCCTTCTGGAACCCTCTGCTTTCTTGTCTTGACTTCCTAGTTCTCCCTTGAGGGTCCTCATTCTCCTACTTCCCACCTGCCTCAAGGTCCTTTTTTCTCCAATACCTTTTATCGTTTGTGCTCTACTTTTGGGTATAACCCCCTATATCTTTGATGCTCTTGCTATCCAAGTAGACTACTTTCTATTTTTTTTCTTCTTTACCATCTACCTTCCTGCTCCCTATTTGTTTCCAACAATTCCTGAATTCTTTATCATCTGACTCCCAGATTTTCTCTTTACCCTGATCCTGCCGTAATTGAGACAGCCACGGTATTCATATGACTTTCCAACATTACGGCCACTCTGTTGCTTAACCATTTCATTGCCAGTGACCTTCATCTACATGCTCATTCAACCATCATCTTCATGGCCAAACAACTTAAAAATCTGTGGCTCCATTTCTGAGATTTTATACTTGAATATCCTGCAACTTGCTATACTGCCACATTTCTCACTACCTGCCTTCCACTGCATGTGCTAGTGGATTTACTTGAGCTGTGAACCTTCTAATTCCTTTGTCATCTTTCTGTCTTTATTTCATTCTCTTATGTAGATATTACCTCACTGAAATCCTCAGCTCCTTTACACTTTCACCTTGATCAACCCAACTATTTTCTCATTTCTTGCCCTCAGACTATTAGTCACTTACAGAGAAAATCATGCAACCCAATGGCATGGTGTTAATACACATTTGTTGTCCTTAGGAAATTGTACTCCTCATTTGTAGACGACTACAGCCTGACAAACAAGTCCCAACCACTTTCTCCTCCATTCCTCTGAGTGGCTCTTTTATAACCCTCAAAACTTTCCTAAAGGCCTCATGATTTAAACTTCCCTTTATTCTCAGCGAAAGAATTTGCTTTCTACTTAAAAGAGAATATAAAGTAAAACATCCCTCAATATTCCACATTTAAACTTACCAAGCTATCAACATGTGTGTTCATCATTACCACTTTTCCTTCAGTCCCATCCCTTCCTGCTTCTTTGAGAATCTGAATTAACCAATCATCCCTTTGCCTACATTTTCAGTGTTTTTCCTCTTTTCTTGACCTCTCTCATCTTAAATATAAAATAAAGGAAGAAAAAAATAATATTCTCTACCCGATTCTCTGGTTCTCACTATCTTGCCTTTCTATTTTACGGAAATTGTGCTGGCCATGATTATTAACAATTGATCCATTACTAAATCCCATGCACATATTTCATATGTATCTTACTTGACCTTTCTGTAGCATTAATGACTACTTCTTCTTGATACTCTCTCCACACTTAGGTTCTGTGACCCCACTCTCTGATGTCTTTCCACATGTCAAGTCTGCCTAGTAATGTAACACTTATTTGCTGCTGTTGTGTTCTCTACGTTTCACATTCTGACTAATGCCTTTGAGTGACTTCATCTATTCCTATGATTTTAACTACCACCTGTTTGCTAGTTTATGTCTGCAGTCTAGGTCTTTTCCTTGAATTCCATGGTTCTATATCCAAATATACACTTCAAATCTCTTCCTTGATTTGGTACCTCAAACTTGACATGAAATCAGATTCTCCATTTTATCTCTTCTGTTTCTAATCTTCTCTTTTATATGCCTGATCTTAGTGAGTGATTCCAATGACCACTAAGTACCTAAACCATAAATTTAATTTATTCTTGAATTTAAATCCTTTAACATGCAGCCAATCTTCAAATCCCATCATTCCTCTCTAATACATTTTTTTTTTTTCTGACCGGTGAGGGGATTGCAAACCTCGGCACGGTGTTGTCAGCACCACACTCAGCCAGCAAGCGCACTGGCCATCCCTATATAGGATCCAAACCTGCAGCCTCTGTGCTCCCAGTGCTGCACTCTCCCGAGTGAACCACAGGGCCGGCCCGCTAATATATTTTTAATGTACTTCTTTCCAATGTAATTACAACTCCTTTTTCTCTTTTTTTGTTTCTGTTTTGATTGCTGAAGAAATTTCCTAAATAGTTCTCCAATCCATCATCCACGTCTACTAAAGTGGTCATTCTAAAAAGAAATTTGGAAAAGTCCCAAACTTTTCAGCAAGGCATAAAAGATCCTTCATAATTTGGATGCTGTTTGTTTCTTCAGACTTTCTCCTTCTACTCTCAAAATATTTTTGGAAGAAGTTCTTTCTACAGGACTTACCAGAACCTTTCATATGTTAATGAGAGAAACTTAGAGGAGACTATGGTAGGTAACATTTCTGAAACTTATTTGATCATGGAACACTTTTTATTTTTTCATAAAATAGTTAATAAAAATCTCTTAGAACTAGCGGTATTCCAATATTTTTGAAAATGATACAATAGCTTATATATTTTTTCTAGATTTTATCAAGATTAATATTGTAAAAGTATGGAAACTAATAATAAAAATTATATTTCAGAAGAAACTGATCATTAAAGAATAGCTTCCATATTGTGTCATATAACCTGTCAGAAACACAATGCCTTTGAAATCATTTCAAAAATCTCATTAATTCTAATGGAAGAAATGAAAATAAACCCATATCTGTGCAGATTTAGCAAAACATATGAATATTCTATAAAAACTCACCTTTATTACCCAGAAATTGAACTATTTTAATTATTATCTAATTCTAAGGTCAATATAGAACATATAACAATTTTTTTTTATCATTCAAATGTAACTACATTTCTGCCAAGATTTTAAGTATATAATTCATGGCATGCTTTAGATATTTGAACATTATAATGGAGCATATGAACATTCTCAGAGGTGAAAGTAGCTCATAAGGCAGAAGTCTTGTTGTCTAGCACATGTAATGTTAATTTCTAGATGCTGGTCTATTTTTTTTTTTTAAACATGGAGATTAAAATAGGACTCGCATTTTTTGCATAGAAGGCAATCAATAATCGGTAGATGAATTTTTCCGAAAGGGTGACCTCTGTCTTCTTGGGGTCTAATTCTCATGACACTTTTTGTTTGAGATTTTACCTGAAAGCTACAAACTAAGTATTCCTGAAAGAGGAACTTCTATTTTAAAAGAGATGACACATGCTGCAGAAAAGATAGCCTTTCTTGATTAGATGAATTCATTTGTAGATAGTTAAAAATGTCTGTATATTATAGTGACAAGTGACATAAGAGGTAGACAGAAAGGAAGTGAAAGAATGCCTTATTAATAAATCCAACTCAGTCTTAGCTGCTGCTGCCACAGCTTCTGAATTGCTGACAGACTATACAGTCGTATAATTTCAGACTGTTACTTGTGTCATCAACCTTGTTGCTAACCATCTGTGCTAACAGTTTTTGCTCTCATTTTTGCATAAAGAAGTGTCATTTGTAATTTCACTTTCCTTGTAAAACTGAAGTGTCGAAAACCAAACCAAAACAAAATAAAACAACACATAGGTGCTTAGGCTTTGTTACTCAAGATATATCTGTTTTTGGAAGCCATCATTTTTCTTTGTCAGCATTCAGATCTATTTTTATAATGCAACAAAAGAAAAAAAAATAGAAGTACATAAAAGAGTAAAGAATAAAAATCAAGCAAATCTTGCCTTCCACCTTTGCAAGATTATCCTGACTCATTCATCTAAAGACCATAAATATCTCTTTCCTTGTCTGCAAAATCATTTCCCCCAAAGATATAGTAAAACCCTGTTCTGAATTAGAAAACCATTGCTGACATTGTTTTAATCAAGAGAGGATATGACTAACTCAAAACTGATGTCTGTGCCTTTTAGTAGCTTATCACTGAAAGAGTCAATAAGAACGTGGGCATGTATGTAGAATATCCATCAACTGAAGAAACTGAGAAAACAATCCAGTAGTTCAATAGAAGAGAAGTTATGAGCACACAGAGATGAAATTAGTTTTCCTTCTTTTACTTTACGGTGGGATGTTCTATAGATCCCTTTATATCACAGCTTCAGGCATCCCTTCATTTATAATTTTAAAATAAACATTTAATATCAGAATAGTTTTCGATTCACAGGAAAGTTGCCAAGAGTTACAGAGAGATTTTATATATTCCAAACCCAGTTTCCTCTATCATTATTTTCTTTCATTACTATAGTTCATTTGCCAAAACTAATGAACCAAGATTGATAACATTATTATTCACTAAACCCCATACCTCATTTAGATTTTCTTAGTTTTTATTTAGTGTCCTATTTCTCTCCCAGGATCCCATCAGGATACCCCTTTACATTTAGTCATCATGTCTGCTGAGCTCCTCTTTGCTATGACAGTTTCTCAGACTTCGCTTATTTTTAATCACCTTAAGATTATTGAGGAGTACTGGTCAGATATTTTGCAGAATATCCCTCAATTTAGATTATTTGAAATTATTCTCCTGGTTAGACTCAGGTCATGGGGTTTTGGGGGAAGGCCAAAGAGGTGAAGTGCCCTTCTCATCACATCATACCAAGGACACATGGTATGAACATGGCTTATTACTACTGATGTCAACCTTTATCACCTGGTTGAGGTAGTGCTTATCAGGTTTCTCACTGTAAAGTTCCTCTTTTTCTTCATTTTTATACTGTACTATTGGGAGATGTCATTAAATGCGATGCAAACAAGGAGCTGGGAGGTATGCTACGTCTCCTTGAGGGTAGAGTATCTACATAAATTATTGGGAATTCTTCTGTATGAGACATCTGTCTTTTCTCCTTTATTTATTTATTTAATAATTTATTCATATAAGTGTTCATTCACGGATATTTATTTTATACATTAGGTTATAATGTAATACTTCAGTACTTATTTTGTTGACCAAATTGTTCCCTTTTGTGTTACTCAGAATTGGCCATTGGGAGCTCTTTCAGTTGGCTCCTTTTGTCTTTTGAAAGGCCCCCATTCTTTTGCTTTTTTGACCACTTCATTAATTTCTGGCAACTGTGATCCATCAAGCTCATCTTATGTATTCCCTGTCCTAGTCTTAGAATCAGCCATTCCTCCAAAGAACCTGATTTCCTTTTATTTGAGATTGATACTAGAATCCCTTTACATTTTGAATAGAAAAGATATTGATTGGAATTTGAGAAATGAAAAGGATTCTAAGGTTAATTTTTGTTAAGGGACACAATTGGCCAAAAATATGTTCCTTGACAAATAGTCTTTTGGACAACTACTATGGAATACTTGAAGGTCACTGTACTCTTCCAAATGAAAGCTTATACGAAAGGAAGCATTTAAGATTTTTACATGAGAAAAATAATAATAAAGACTTTTCCTCAAGTTTTTGACTAAAGAAGTCATGTATCTTGGTTTTCATGCCTTACAGCACCTCACAATATGCCTGGAATTAACATGTTCTTGATAAACATTTACTGATCCCTCTCAGATGACCATAAATCTAAATTTTGACTTAATGCATATAGAAGACAAGAAAAGGTTAGTGTCAAAGATATATAAACTTTGTCCTAAAGTTTCCATTTTTCCATATCCTATTCTATTTTGGGGGGATATAGTCTGTATACTGTAAAGATCAAATCTGATTCATAAGTAATATTAAAAGCTTATACTCTATTCATAAGTGATGTTAAAAGTCATATTAAATTGAGTATTTGAAAAATGTATTTGAGAATGGTTTTGGGTTTGAAAGTAACATCACAATTGTTTCTTTTCTTCCTTTGTTTTAAATCCTACAATTCCTTCACCCTCCCACACACAGAACTTTTCCACACTTAAGTGATTCTCTACATTTTTTTGGAATAAAATTTGCTCTCTTCTGAATGTAAAATGCATTGAGGTAACATACAAGTGCTGTGAAGAAGATATTTCTAAGCACGACATCAATCTTTCAGCATCTACAGATCATTTAATGGGTTCTTAGTATTCAAAAGGATTGACCATTTTAGACACATTAAAATGTTTATTACAGTTAAAATATAAAAATAAAATATAATAAAAATAAAATTATTTCATAACTGCAAGAAGGATGATGCTGTTTATATCTAATTCCAGGATAAATAGATTTTTAATGGGTTTTGTTTCTTAGTAAAATTAAATCTAAACTTTCAATTATATCTATCAAGATCTGCAGCAAGCATTCAGGGGCTCAATTAAATAGTTTTGAATACTGATATATTCCTCACTGAATCCAACTTCTGCTGCTTTATCAGCTATTAAATCAACATATGCTCAAAGCTAAAAGGTTAAATGATTCAAATCACTCAACTATTAGGAAGTCAAGGTAAATGACTTTCTAATTTACTCTTTAGTAATATTTCACTCTGAAACTCATTTCTTCATGATCCAATGCAGCATATGGATGTGATTTTGCATATGTTAATGATATCTCATCAATATATTTTCCAGACAAGTAGGAGATAAAAAAAATCAAGTATTGGAAAAAGCCATTCTTTAGTGATCAGGTCTTTTGCATAATACTCTTTTGGCCTCGTTAAAGAATGCTATTATCTTCACATCAGAAAAGTCATTCTTCTGGCAGTGAGTAGTTGGTTCAGATATGCTAGTGTTGGGGCACAGAAAGCAATATCCCAGAATGAAGGCCTCAGAAGCATCCTCCAAATCAAAGCCTCATTCTCCCCTGAGGCAAACCATAGAAACTAGAATCCCTCTTCCCCAAGGTGGGTCATAGAGATACTTTAATCTTCCTCCTGCGCCTTCCTGTCTTGGAGTGGGCCAAAAAGAAATCCTCTGACCTACCTTGTCTGACTGCAGGTCATCAGGCCCCCATTCCAGAAAGGGTCCTGACCCATACCCTAGAGGAAGGAATGCTATACAGACAAGCCAAGAAGAATCTGACCAGACAGGCTTTGCGGGGTTTCCCCACTCAGTGTATTAGCAGTAGGCATACTTTCCTTGTTCAATCACATTTCTGCAAGGCTTTGCCCGCTTCATAGTACCTAAGCATAAATATGGACAATTTTCCCTATATCTTTGGGTCTTCATTCTGAAGGATCCCATGTCATGTAAAGCTATGATAAGATAAAATTTGTTATGCCTTTTCTTCCTATTAATCTGTGTTTATCAGATCATTTTTCAGAGAACCTTCAGGGGGTTGAAGGGGATGTCTGCCCTTGGCCCCTATACTAGGTACTGAATTTATCATTGAGATATGCTGCTTGAGGAAGTCACTTGAAATCACAGAAAAGACAGTATTGGCCTTGGGAAAAACTGTTTGTTTCCTGTTTCCTCATTTCAAAAGTACCTTTTCTTTCCTTTTTATTTGTTTTTTTGTGTGTGGTAAGAACGTTTAATAAGACCTACTCTCATATTTTTTAAGTGCACAATATAGTATTGTTAACTATGGGCACAGTGTTGTACAGGAGATAGCTAGAATTTATTCATCTTGTATAACTGAACTTTTATGTTCATTGCATAGCAACTCCCCTCTTCCCCCTCCCCCCATTACCTTTCTTTTCAACCACTGGCATAAAAAGAGAAAAGCAGAGTTTTACATTTTCTGTGCACATCTTTTTTTTTTTTTTTTTTGTCTTTTGTCTTTTTCCGTGTCCGGCAACGGATCGCAACCCTCAGTGTCGCCCCCGTACCGGACCGGGGACCGGCAACAGGATTGCAACCCTCAGTGCTGCTCCCGCGCCTCGCTCAGCCAGTGAGCGGGAACCAGTCTGTATGTGGGATCCGAACCCTCGGGCGGGAGCGCCGCCGCACTTCCCAAGCGGTGCACTTATCCAGTGCGCCACCGGGCCGGCCCCTTCTGTGCACATCTTTAAACAGTAAACTTAGTGTCTATAGTCTTATTACATTCCCAGTGGTCATCATTTCCTTTGATGTTGAATCATGGTCAGGATTAATTAGATAAGCTGGCCAATGGGCCTCTGGCTTAAAGGAGTTTGAGTATTGTTGGCATTAAGGTGCAAGCTCTGGCATTCCCTTGGGAGGACCCTTCCCTGGGGCATAATAACTGGCGTTCTTTCTCTTCTAATCCCAATAGAACATTGCCTCAGGCTACAATATTGTTCAAATGAATAGTAAACAGAAACTAAATAAATATCTTCAGTAGCACAAATTGTCAGTGAACAAAATGTTCCTCATATATATATGTATACACACACACGCAGAAGTATATATACCATACATAAGTTTACACTTGATTATTCTATACACATCTGAGCTTTTGTGTTATTATAGATAAAAATATCAGTCAGAATACTCATGATTGTTAATTTTCCACCTTGTCTGCCACTGACATTATGTGACATTCAACAAAACCCTTTGATAAAGTAATTTTTCCAATAACTTGTTCTGCTTTCTTTCCAAGGAACATATAGCCCTTAACTTTGTAATAGGTTTTCTCAGCAATAGAGTGACTTGTGCCTTTTTGAAAATACCATAAAATTTGAATGTGTCATGCAGCTGACAAGGTTCCATAATAGATGATACACTGGGAATGAAGGACAAATGAATTGCAGTTGGTCCTACAAAATAGAATTTAGATGATTTATCAAAAATGAATGTAAATTTTCTGGAAACAAAATAATATATATTAAAATGTGCATGCTACAGGAGAGAAGTAGTATAGTTTAATGGTTACACACATGGGTTATGAAATCTATTGGTCCTGGTTATAATTTTAGTGTTCTATCTATGGACTTTTGGTAAATTTTCAACTTTTTAATCCTTAGTTTCCTTACTTGGTAAAATAGGGTTAATACTCGTACCCATCTCATGAGATTATTGCAATAATTATATGAAATAATATATATAAAATGCCCTCAACATTATATTTGTCAAATAGCTGGCATTCAATAATTGGTGACTAATTTTGGAAACTGAAGCAGAAGAAGAAATGTATCTTAATGAAATATTTGGAGAAGAACATAGAGAGTTTTGTACAAGGACAGAAGCATTGTTTGCAATTTCTAAATATTAGATATTTTGTAAATGTTTTTGAATAAATTGTTAAAATATTATGGTCCAAAGAAAGAATGGAATACTATACAACTCTTAAAAAACAGTATATTGTCTTATATGTGTTGACATAGAAAACATCCGATATATAGTATCAAGACAAAATAGACTTATAAAACTGTATGTATGATAGGATCTCATTAAAAAAAATCTATTAGCTGTATATATGCACAGAAAATACCTTTAAAATCTATACACCAAAATATTTTTCTTCTTCTTTTGGCAGCTTGCCAGTACAGGGATTGTCCTATACACCAAAACATTAACATTGTTCTTTTTATCTTACCTGCATTTTATAATGAAAATATATTATTTTTAAAATCAGAAAAATATTTTATTTTAAAATGAATTTTTTGTTCTATTTGTTCAGATTTTTCCCTTTATTTTTCTCTCTTATCTCACTCCAAAATTCACATGTCTGATAATCTTGTGAATGCCATATTTTGTGTGCTTCTCTACTTTTAGGAGTCAGAAAAAAGGATGTACTTAAATATATCTGTCTGAAATCATTTAAAAAATCACTCTTATTTACTTAATTAATATTCTAGAGTAAAACATTAAGCACAGCGAAACTATCCCTATCTAATAGTCAGAAAAACCATAGGACCTTACCAATCAATAATATCTCTTTAAAGATCAAAAAGCAAAATTTATTTTTTACTTGAGACACTACTTGTTTGTTAATGATTTTGACAAGGTATAAACTATACAAGCGTACAAAACAAAACAAAACAATTTTAGGTCAATCTGTAAATTAGTACATTGTATTCCCTCCCGCAGATCTGTTGAACCAATAGTTAACAGTTATTGAAAACTTGTGTTGGTTGGCTGGTTAGCTCAGTTGGCTAGAGGGTGGGTGGTATTATTACACAAAGGTCAAGGTTTCAGGTCCCTGCACCACGCAGTCATCAAAAAAAAAAAAAAAAAAATTCCAGTGTATGAATTACACACTTTAGTTCTATTACCTGCCTGAAGAGACAGGGCAGTAGTTTTAGCCTTATTTTATAAATGATAATGTGCAGCCTAGTATGGTTAAATAACTTTGTCCAGGGCTCCTCAACAAGTCAAAAGGGCTGAAATTTGAACCCAACGTTTATTAACTGAATTTTAAGATATGTTTGCATTATCAAAAAAATAAAAAATAAAGCAATTAACCATACAAATGTTTGCAGTGATTTCATTACTCTTTCTTTTTTAGATTATACTTCATCTTTGTACTCTACTCTGCTTTAAGTTATTAAAGTTATGCACCACAGGAGTGCACAAGATTGACTACTGGAGCTAGGAAAAGTTTCTTAGCAGTTCTACCTGTCTAGTGCTATTTTTGGCAAAGGCATTTAAAATTTTTGTGTATGACCCACACTAAGAAATCCATTTTATATCATTACTCAGTACACACACACACACACACACACACACACACACACACACAAATGGTCCACACCTTCCCTAAGTAAACAAGAATCTTAATGAAAAGAAAAATGCTCTGAACCAAACACAATAATATACTTTTTGTGTATTTGCCTTGAATTTCAGAAGAGGAGTCTGCAAATAGGTTTTTGCTCAGGACAATTATGTTTCATAAAGTTTATAAGAGAGCTTATAGAAACTGATACACGCTTTTTACATTTTAACACAAATTCTATTAAGTGTATCAAAACACATTATAAAGTATTGCCTAATATAAAAAATGAATGAGTTCAAATCACCAAAAGCAGAACACAACAAAATAAAGGTGAGTAAGTATAAATGGCTCCCAAACTGTCATTCCTCCACCTTCACTACTGGTCCAGCGACAATTTTCAGCTTTTTTGGGAAGAAAAATTTTGGAGATATCTCCCATACAAAATATGTATTTTTTGTATTTTTTACTGTCTTAATTCATCTTCCTCTATAATCCAAGCCATGGTTCTGGTGTGGAATGAACATTTACACACAATAACTAGACTGTAACCTGCAGCTGAAACCAGAGAAGGATGCATTCTATTTGGGACAGAAAAACAGATATTTTGCTCATTTTCGGGAGGAGCTTATAAATGCTTGTTTAAAAAAGAAGAACAGATATGTAAATTATTGAAATCTCTATTGCCTGGAATGATGTTGAGTATTAAAAAGAAAATTTCATGAAGAGGTTAAGAATTTCTATCCCCAATAAAGTAACATTTATAGAAAAATATGTAACATAAAAAAAGACTTTCATATTTGTTGCAATATCAATTGATGTAAACATTAAGGTGGAAAAACACAATGCATCATGGGAAACATGGGGACTCTCTAGGGGGCGGCAGAAGGGAAATACAATGGACAAATGTCACCATTTGCCTTTGTTGCATTTCATGTCAGGACTTGGCCAAATCTCTAGCATCTCTCAGACTTATTCATATGAAGAATGGAGACTAAAATAACCCCTTCATTGGACTATGATGATAGTAAAAAATAATTTTTGTAATTTACTGATAGGTTTTATGCAATTAAATAAATTTTAGATCACCTCTCCTTTCGTAATTCTTATCCATATATTAGAGAAATGGTTTACTTGTTTGGGAACAGGAAAGGAATTTTCTGTATACTACAGAGTGAAGGAGAAATATGACTTCTTTTGATTTGTGTAATATCTGCAAAGTAATAGGAAACCTTTTTCTCAATCTTGATTTCTTTGGGTATTTGTGAGAGTGACTCCCAGAGGAATCAGTGAATGAATGTGTGAAAGATGGGATTCCCTAAAGCTTCCTCCGGTTACTAAACAACCACATATCTGAAGGTCTAGGAGCAATATAATGAGAATAAGCTGTCTTTATAGAACTTTCTCTTTAGAGATAGAAATTTGGAACTAATGTCTGAATTCCCCCTTTTGGTTAAATAATTATGATTAAATTAAACAATGATTTAAAACAAAGGGCTGTGGGTGTGTGGTCAAGGGAGTGTGTGTGTGTGTGTGTGTGTGTGTGTGTGTCTGGGGAAGTGTGACATCACTACACTTGTAGTCTGCACAAACGTTTGGAAACATGTATATATGGTTCAACTAAAATTGTGTAGAAGAAAAAAATATTTTAGTGTATTACCTTTAAGAAGGAAAAGTTATTTTGTATCTCTTAAAAAGAAATATTTAAAGGTGGTCGGATGTTCATAATTGTAGCAACAATTAAAGTGTCTGAAAGTTTCACTCAGGCTCATTAATTGAAGTGGATCTACAGCATTTCTTTAATGTCCAAGAAAGAAGAGCTCTCTAACTCTCCCTTTTTGAGAGGTATTTTCACAAAAGGATAGGGGTCTATTTAATTTTTTCAAGCAATCCATGGAAATCTAGTTATGTTGCTGAGACACTTAAGATGGATAGTGAGGAGGTAATATAATTAATGGCATAATTAATAGGACATTTGCATTCACACTAGGGCTCATTTTTCTTCCATCTTATTTAATACAAGTGCTGTAGCCACATGGAGACAGGTTAAGTTTCTAGTAATATTTATAAAATTACATAACGAGAATATATCTCATGGCAGAGAAAGTCAAATTTTAATTTCTTTACCTTGTCAAATAAAAAATTATTTTTCAAACACAAAGATCAAAAATTGGACTTCTAAAAACCATGCTGAGATTCTTACAACCTCTCCCATTCCCCCAGGGTGGTGTTATTGAGGATATTCTGATATTTTTCCAATTAATGTCTAATTTAATTAAAATATTTAATTCTAGTCAAAGCTAAGCCCTACAAATATGGTAAAAATTAAATTTAAAGAAATTGGATTGAAAAATGTAAGTCTTATTATAAAAAAAGTTCAAAAATACTATTGAGAATACTATTATTAATGACTGATACTTCACCAATAAGTCTTCTTTGAAAATATGTATTTAGTATATAGTATCTATATTTGCCTGACTAATAAAAATATACAAGTAATATAAGAACATATTTTTATCATTGAAGTTTAAGTAATAGGAGTATATGTAGTAAACAATTAATACCCAATTTAATTTTTCTACTCTTTCAACCTGTTCTCCTCCCAAAGAGATAATCACCTGAATTAGTCAGGGTTTTCCAGAGAGACAGAAAAAATAGGATAGATATATGAGAGGGGATTTAATAGGAGGATTAGTTCACACAATTGTAGAGGCTGAAAAGTTCCACAACAGGACATCTATAAGGTGAAGACTCTGGCGTGCTGGTTTAGCTTGGCTCAGTGCAAGCCTCAGGGCCTCAGAACCAGCATAGCTGGTGGGGTAACAGTCTGAGGCTGAAAGAGGCTGCTGGTTTAAGTTTTAGAGTACAGAGGCCGGGGAGTCTACAGTTCTAGTGTCTAAGGACAGTAAGGAGTATATCCCAGTCTCAGCAAATAGACACATTTGCCTTTTTTCTATTTTTGTCATCTTCAGGCCCCCAGACGATTGGATGGTGCCCACCCACACTGAGAGTGAATCTTCCTTGCCTAGTCCACCTAGATTTACATGCTAATTTCCTCTGCAAACACCCTCTCAGACACATCCAAAAATAATGCTTCACCAAGTTTCGAGATATTTCTTAATCCAGTCACCTAAAATTAAGCATCATACCACCTTTGTCTCAGTTTGGCACATATACTTTTAGAATTGCTTCAATAACTTTATACACATTTCTATGTATTCAAATATATTTATATATACATATATATATACACATATGCTTTTTTAGATAATTGAGACTCCTCTAATTATTTTATTCCGAGTCTTGCTTTTTATACTCAATAGTTTGACTTTGATGCTTTAATCTGTCTTTATATATTCACCAAATTGTTTTCAATAGTTGCTTATTGTTGATTGGTAAGAATATACCATTATACACTTCACCTTTGCCCTATTGACTGACATTTTGATTGTTTTCAGTACTTGGCCATTCTAAATTTGCAATAAATATTTTTGTGCAGATTTCCTGATGGTGTGTTGAAGGGATTTTGATGAATAAGCTACCATAAGTAGAATTATTGGGTCAAATGATAAATGTTCTTTAAATTTTTATAAGTACCACCATGATAGTATCCAAAAGGGCTCATCTCATTTAAACCCAGAAACAAATTTCCACCAACCCTTGATAACAATGGATGCTAAAACTATTTTTAAAAAGTGATAATGAAAAAATATCCCACTAAACCACAAAAGTTGCATTTGTCTGTTTATTAGTCAGACTGGGCATTATTTCCTTTATTTATGGATCACTTTTATTTTCCCTGTGGGATGATTATTCATACTTTATTTGCCTCTTTTTGTTATGTTGTTTATCTTTTTATAATAAATTTGTAGACATTCTTTCTATATTAAAAAATGAAGTCTTTTCTAATTTTTTTTCCAAACATTTTCTCTCAGGTTTTTAAATTTTAAAAAAAGTTAATTTTGTTTATAGTATCTATTGTTATCCTAAAGTTTTTGATAATTATGTGATTGAGCATACTTTTTAAATTTATTGGTTTTAAATTTGAGTTAAGAAGTCCTTTACAATTTTGTTTTTAAATGTAGTTTCTAATAAGAGAAATTATTACCCCTCAGGCCAAATAATAACCTGAAACTGTTCACAAAAATCACTTTTGATGATTTATTATTTAGATTAACAAACCTTGACCCTTAGATTTAAATCCTTTGCTCAAATATTTAATATTATTACAGATGGCTGCTCATTTCCATTTTAATAATCAATTCATATTTCTCATTCACTGCCTGGCCATGTTCTAATCCTTACTGGAAAGTTAAAGAATGCAGAGATGAAATTGCCTCTATCTCCATGGAAATTATTTAGACAGAATAAGTATGCTTATAAAAGTAAATTATATGAATTAAAATGCAGTTTGAATTTACAAACATATAAATATACAGACCACACTCAGTCCCCCTAGTGGGAAGCAGAGGCAGGGAACCATTTGCTTTAAAATGCACGGAAGGCTAAGAACTCATTGCATGTAACTGATAATTTCCAATACATCCTGGATCTACAGAATAACATAAGGGTGGTATAAATATATATCTTTTTCTGCTTGGTCAAATGAGTGCATCAGAACTTCTAAAGCCTCAGAACTTTAGAGAAGCAAAGAATAACATCCAAAAGTGATGGAGCAGTTTTAACCTGTGCCTGGAGGAGAGACATTAGGCATAAGTACTGTTGGTGGCAGAAAGGGAGAGAGTCACAACAACGCTGACAACTGAACAGCGCAGGGTAGGAAGAAAAATAGGAGCTGAGGTCAACCTCCATCTGGCTGAGAAGCATAAATACTGGAATGATTGTTTTTTTTTTTTTTTTTTTTTTTTTTTTCTTTCTTTTGAGACCGGTTGCACTGTGCTCAACCAGTGAGCGCACTGGCCATCCCTATATAGGATCCGAACCCGTGGCAGGAGCGCTGCTGCGCTCCCAGCGCCGCACTCTCCCGAGTGTGCCACCGGCTTGGCCCTGGGTTTTTTTGTTGTTGTTGTTTTTTGTTTTAGTTCCCAACAACACTTAGTAGAGAAGCTGACAGTAAAATTACAAAAGAGAAGTATAAATTAATGATATAGGAAGCAAAATTAATGATGTAGGAAGCAAAGCAGCTGCAACCTCAAGTAAATGAAAGCAGGATCTAGCTCTAAAATGCCTGTGGGAGAGTTAACATGAGCCTTTGAAAAGGAGCTGGGTAATGATGGAACACAGTTCAAGTAATGGTCAAGGATCATCTTTAGTGACAGGAAACTGACTGAAAGCAAGGTGACCACTGGGGGTGGGGGTGGAGGTTCAGAGGACCTCAGTCCTAGCTCTGTCCCCTCCTAGCTATGTGTCCTTGGCCCAACTACTTTGTTTTTCTGAGTAATAGTTCCCTCACATAAATATTAGAAATAATATTAACTCCCTGGTAGGTAATTGTAAAAACCAAGCTCTCATATATTAAGTGCCAGCATAGTGCCTTGCACATAAACAATGGTAAATTAAAAAATGCTAACGGTTATTGTTATTATAATAATTATTAAGTACATTTGTAATCATTATCACATTGCAATTTGTTGTTCATGCAATGAAATTAAGATAAAGAATTATTATTATCCCTTAATGAGCAGAATTAGATAAACTGACTTGCCTAATAAGTTAACAGACAAGGACATTTAGCTTTTGACATTAGATCTCATGGGTCTTTTGGTTATGCAATTCTGAAGAAAGGTTAACATGGTAAGAGATAATAAGAAATAAACACAAATAAGATTTACCATTTATTTAGTTCCTTGCAGGTAGAAAGAGTGTGCTATGTGTTTTCTATACATAATTTCATTACATCATCATTTTGCTGGATGGAAGAACAGGTGGATGGAAGTAGAATGAGAGAAACTGATATTTCAGAAACCGAATGTCACTTTTTGAAAAGGAGGAGCTGCCCAAAATTGGTAACTATGGAGGAGAACAAAATTCAGGAGGATGAGAGACTGAAAAGGATTTTGGAACTGGCAGCGACAACCCTCTGGAAGGAGACTGGAACCCATCCAGAATAGAATAGAAGCAAGCAAGAGTGCAATTAAAGAGAGAGAGAGATGATGCAAAAAAACAAAACAAAAAAAAAAACCCCCAAAATCAAAGATCTCCAAATACTACCGATAAGTATAAATTTAGAGAAAAGCAGCCCTATGAACTAACAACTTTAATAAAAAAATGACGTTTATGATCCTACAAAATTATAAAATTTTTTTTTGTAAAGACACAACTTGAAGTTAATTCCTGTTCTTCCTTACAGAGAGCCCTTCTTGGCAATCTCCATCACTTACCCCACACAATTTTTTTTCTCCTATGGTTGTTTCAAATATAGCTCGAGAATAATCTCTCCACACTCCTAGGAAATGACTGATTTTTCTGTAGCTGTAGTATTAAGTCATCACCAGAAGTGATTTTAAAACTGCTTACTCAATCGATGAGAGTTCTAGAAACTGATTCTGATAACTGACTTTACATGAACTTGAATTAATGACAATGAAACTTGGTGAACATGCATTTGCAAGTCAACCAATTAGTAACTTTTGAGAGTCAGTTGATCAGAAAACAAATCACACTAAAGAACAAACTTCTGGAAGTTAATTAATCAAGGACATTCTAGCCCAAGAAGCCATGTTTGTACAAATGACATCAATACACTTATTCCTCTGGAAGTCTTCCAATCACTGAATTTCACTCTTCCCCCAAACCCTGAATAATGTCAGCATCCTTCTCTGCTCTTAGAGCCTGTGCCTGACCAGTATATTTGCCTTTCTTAAAGAAAGCTATAAATTCAGCTTTGTGTGTTTTTTTTGTTTAAGGTATTGAGGCCTGGTTTTATTCTTTTGACAACTCAGTACTTTAGAAGTTAACAATTTGTACAACAGTCTTAGAAAGAATATATGAGTATATAGTCATATCCTTTGCCTCAATAATTTTTTTTTTCTTTTTGTCTTTATTACTGACCAGCAATGGGATCACAACCCTCGGTGTTGCGCCCGCACCGCGCTCAGCCAGTGAGCGGGAACCGGTCTCCACATGGGATCCGAACCCTTGGCAGGAGCTCTCCAGTGCGCCACCGGGCCAGCCCAGCCTCAATAATTTAATTTCTAGAAATTTGCCCAAATAGACACTCTGCATAATTTTCATTATGCATTTTGTGTTTAATACTTACAATAAGTCTACAATATAAGCCCTATTTTTACTTCCATTTTTTATTTGATAAAAGTAAGGTTTAGAATGTTTAGGACCTTTTCCATAGCTACATACCTAGTGGACTCAATATCTAGAGACTGACTCCTAAGCCAGAGGTAGGCTCCTTCCTGAACCTTACTCCCTCTGCAAAAGAAAATGATCCAAAATAAAGACAAAAACATTTGATAAGTATTTAAATTGAAGTTATATATACATATACACACACACACACACACACCCCGAGAAGAGTTAAATACCCAAGATGAGAAAAGAATTAAGCAAACAGTCACTATAAGGACACCTATAAAATAATGAATATGTTAACATGTTTATGGTTTGGCACTGAGTACAAAGTCAAAATACAAAATTATAATTATACCATCTAAAATTATGTGTGCATATGAATTAGAAATAAAAGGGAACATAGGAAAATAACTATGTGAATTTCTTGGGTGATTGGAGTCTGACTGAAATATATATACATATATTTTATCTGTTTGTTTGTTTCTCTGTTTTATTTTTTTGAAAGCTGTTTGGTATGGGGATCCAAACCATTGACCTGGGTGTTATCAGCACCATGTTCTAAACAAGTGAGCTAACCAGCCAGCCTGAGTGAAATATATTTTATTGAGTTTTAAAATATTTGCTCTAATGCCTATGTAATAACAAAAGTAACCTAAGATAATAATTGTGATTTCTGCATTTGAGAGTTCGAGCCAACCATTCCATATTTCATGGAAATGCCAATGTCCCACAAGATTTCTGAGAGTTCCAGTAGTTGTATAAACTCTTGGTTATATAGGGCTGCAAACTCCTACCCTGGTGATTTCCAAAGTTTACTCATGTCTTATCTGCCATAAAGTTCCCTTCCCTCTGATTGCTTTGACTTGGATGTGGAACTCAGTTTAATTTCCCCTGAAACTCTCACTACAGCCATATGTAAGGTTAGCAGATATTTCTGAAGTTTTAAATGGAGAGGTGTCATACCACAGCAAAGTACACAAGTTGATATTGAATACAGACCACTACTTTTCTAAAACTCTCTTAGATACCCAGAACACCTCTCATTTTCTCCTCCTTGAATATTTACTTACTGATAAGTTTCTCTTACTTTATTAAGTAAGGCAGCTCTCCATCTTCAACGTAGTCTCTGAGCATAATGAAGATTTGATCTTGTGCTCCCATAAAACCAAGGGGACATGTGTTAGGTTTCACTCTTCAGCAACATCAAAATTTATTTTGAGATAGATTATGATATGACAAACATAAGAATGGAGAAATCACTACATTCATTTTTGGGGATATAAATGACACTAAAGTTACACAACTAAAGTTAAAATTAGCATTCTACTGGGTTCAGAAGTACAAAAATGGTAAGAGTTAAAAAAGAGTAGTGATGTATAAAAAGTGAAAGGGAAAATTAATTTCCTTTTTTTTTTTTTTGTCTTTTTTCGTGTCCGGCAACAGACCACAACCCTCAGTGTCGCACCCGTACCAGACCGGGACCGGCAACGGGATCGCAACCCTCGGTGCCGCGCCCGCCCCTCGCTCAGCCAGTGAGCGGGAACCGGTCTGTATGTGGGATCCGAACCCTCAGCGGGAGCGCCGCCACGCTCCCAAGCGGCGCACTGTAGCATTGCGCCACCGGGCCGGCCCGGGAAAATTAATTTTCTAAGAACAAGAGATAAATGGAAAAGAAAATTAAATAAAGATAGTTGAAAATAATTAAAATTAAAATTCAAAAGCCTAAAGGATGATTATTTATTGTATGAGGATAGCTACAAAACACACAGAGTCAGAATATTTTAATCTGCTTCTACTAATTCTAAGTACTCACTAACATAAATTTTACTCCAAAAAAACTAGTGTTTTTTCTAGGGTGGCTGGTTGACTGTGAAGTGTTTTCTTGTCTCTTTATAACATACCTATAGGGAAATCACAGTCCCTAAAAATAAAAATTTAAGGACAGTTAGAAAAAGATAAATTCGGATTTTCTGATCATCTTTGTTGACTACTTCTTTCCATAGAGCATATAATTTGAAGCATAGACTTAGAACGGCTTATATCTGCATATTCAAAATAAGAGTATACCATTAAAAAGGATAAGAATATAAAATAGCCATTACTATAGATAGTCTTCTGGGCATTGATTTTGACCCTACTATTAAGGCCAGAATAAATTGACATTATTTTGGGGGGTAATCAAAATAAAGTAGTATGTAAAAACATTACAGCTTCAATTTTCTCTGAAACTATCCAAGTTCCATGGAATTCTATATCACCAACTGTGTTCTTCAATTCCTTTAAATAAGTTTTCCGTATCTGGATAAAACATTGTCCATGGTATGGAAGATATTGAGAGGAATAACTCAAGAAGAAGTTATCTGTTTTTTTATCCATCCTTCCTCCTCCATCCACCCTTACATCCATCTATCCATCTACACACCACTACTTGTCTTTGGGGAGGGGATAGATTTGAGACACCAAGAATTATTTTCTGCTGCATATAGAATGATCATCAGAGACACTGGGACTCCAGAGCCTCTCACACTTGCAGTCCCTTCCAGGCTACCCTAATTACCCCTTAGATGACTTAACCTCTTAAGTCTAGTTTTCTTAACTGAAAAATGCACTCAATGGCATTTTGTTTAGAAATTCAGAACCACAATTTTTCTACATACTTATTATTCACCAGGCGGTTCAGTAGCAAGGCTTAGTACAAAAGGACAGGTCTTATAAAAAGAACTCTTCTGAATAACCTCTTAAACAAAAACAAAACAAACAAACAAACAAAAAATGAAATAGGCTTTTACTATGGTAGAAGGGGATTTAGATTAGAAAAAAGCACATAGTAAGAGCTCTGAACATTAAAATATGGTAGAAAGGTAGATTTGGGTATATTCTTTTTTTTTTCTTTTTTCTTTTTTTTTCTTCTGTGGTGGCTGGCTGGAACAGGGTTGGGTGTATTCTTTTCAAAGCAGATTTTGCATGGCAACAGATATCAAATGAGATTTAAATATAGGATGGACCAGACTGATTTTGCATTTGCCTTCTGTACCTACTATACTATTATTTGACAGTATAAACATATTTTTCTATTGGTGTATCTTATTTTATTGTTTATAATCCTCTCATCTTCAAGAAGCTTTTCAAATAGCCTAATTAAGTGTTTTCAAATTACCTAATAAAATAAGCTCCCCTAGAAGTCGGCATTGTGACTGAAAAGCAATAGGGAGAAAGCCTGATTTATTGATAAGTGAGAGTAAGCTATTAATTTTCTCCATATTAAAACTGTGTGTGGATCATGAGATCCCTTTTACTTAGAGAAATTGCAGCAGATGGGCACAGTAATACAGTTATTAAAGGAAAGGTTCACAATGTCCAACGGTAGGTATGCTTTACTTTATAAAATGAATCTATTTCTTCTGAAATACTGTGTATAAATCTAACAAAATTGCACCATGAAAAAATATGATAAGATTGTTATCCAAGAAAAGACATGATAAATGCTCTGTGAGATAAATGATCATTTCTTAACAAAAAAATCATTTCTCACTTTATGTATTTTGTGATTTTTTTCATTCTCATATATTAGGTATCCCTAGAGTGAAAGCATACTATGTCTAATATAAGGCAAATAAATTAGCAAGAATGATTTCCAATCTAGTAACCTAGGGGGAACTTTGAAGTTCAACAGAAAACAGATATCTCAGGTGAGAATTTTGACTGTAAATGTAAATAATGTTTTTTTAATGATACAAAATTGGTTAGAATTTTATTTAAATTAAGGAACAGAACTTGATCATCTTTGTAAATTAAGATAAACAAGAACATAACATTACAAATAGGAATATTTCCATATAGTGTGGACTTCATGATGTGGTATAAAAGTCAAGTTGTGTTCTATGTAGATGCTCTACCCTTTATAAACTGCTGACTGTAGGCAAATCACTTAAACTCTCAGAGACTTTCTTGTTTATAAATAAAGGATGCTATCTGAATTTTCTACTTCACATGCTCACTATAAGTCTGTAATGTTATTACAGGAACATTAATCAAATAATAGTAACTATACTACAGGCTTTATTCAGATTTCACCAGTTTTCTTGCTAATGTTCTTTTTCTCCTTCAAGATCCTGTACTGCATTAAGTTTAAATGTCTCTTACATCTCCTCAGCTGTGTTTCTCTATCTTTCCTGTCATGACCTTGAAATTTTTAAAGAATATTGGTGAGGTATTTTGTAGTGTATCCCTCACTTTGGCATTGTCTAATGTTTTTCTCATGGTCGCAGTGAGGCTATGGATTCTGGGGAAGAATACTGCAGAAGTGAGTCGTCCTCATCACATTATACCAGGGCACATGTATCAACGTGACTTATCACTGGAGATGTTAATCTTGATCACTTGATGAAGGTGGTGTCTGTCGAGGTTTTCTATGGAAAAGTTACCTTTTCCCCTTCTTTCCATACTCTCTATTCTATAAAACCAAGTCACTAAATCCCATCCATACTCAAGGAAGCAGAATTAAGCTTTGCCTATTGGGTGGGGGAGACGAGTGAGGTATCTACATATACTATTTGAAATTTTTCTGTAAGGAAGATTTGCCGTTCTCCATCATTAATCTATTTATTCAATCACTTATTTATATCAGTGTGGAGTCATGGATTTTTCTTTTACTCATTAGGTTACAATCTAATATGATCGTTATTAAGTTGCTTAAAGTATTTCAGCTTTAGTAATTGGAAACTCTTTCTGGTTAGTTCCTGTGTTCTTCTGACATGTCCCAATAGTTATTTTGTCATTTTTTTTTCACTTTCTGGCACTACAAGATGCTTCAGGCTCATCTTGCATTTTCCCATCCCAGTCCTAGAATCAGACACTTTTCCTGGGAGCCCTGGTTCTTTTTTTATTGGAGAATGGCATTTAGAAATTAAAATCTGGGCATAAGGTATGCTCATTGCTACTGTGGTATCTTTGCTTCAAGGAACTTTCAGCAGGTAGAGCTAGTAAGTGTTATCTAAGTATACCCATGTATGCACACATGTCTATATTACTATATCTTTATATATATTAAAATTAAAATGAGTTCATAATTTTATATAAATCTCTAATACAGCACTACAAGGTTAATTTTAGCCATTTTCCCTTGGTTATTTGTGACTTCTTTCTCCGGCAATAAGAAATCTAGTTCCCAATATCAACAATTTATTTACTTATGCATTCCATCCTAGTTCACATGAAAATCAGTTTCAGAATTGCTAACCTGTACTCCTTTTGTTCGTTTATTTGGTTTTTTTGGGGGGTGGCTGGCCAGGGCAAGGATCTGAACCCATGACCTCGGTGTTATGATACTGCGCTCTAACCAACTGAGATAACCAGTCAGCCCCTGTACTTCTTTGAGAAAAACAAAATTATCTACTAGAGTAGTGTCTATGTACTGTTGTTTTTGTAGCTAGTCTTATACTTTTCAGGTTTTGTCCTGTCAAAATGCTTAGGCTAGATCCTTTCCTCCTATTGCCTTCAGTGAAATTATGCCTTACATGTGTAATTTGGTTAGATTCACTTGTCACAGTCTTCACTTCATCTTGGGATACCCCATCTTGTTTTTTTTTTTTCATTATTATTATTTGTATACTGTATAGCTCACTCTTTGTGTGTACAGTTCTGTGGGTTTTGATTAGTGCAGTAATTTTTCCAGCACAGAAGTACCATACAGAACAGTTCCACTGCCCAAGTTTCCTCCTACATTTGCTTTGTAGTCAACCCTCCCAGATCTCTAACCTGGGAAACCACTGATCAGTTGCCTATCTCTATCTTTTGCCTTTTCCAGAATTTCAGATACATGGAATCATACAATAGTTAGTCATTTTGGTCTGCATTCTTTTACTTAACAAAATGCATTTAAGATTCATCTATGATATGCATGAATCAATAGTTCTTTCCTTTTTCATAGCTGAGTAGCATTCCATTGTATAGATATACCATAGTTTGTTCATTCATTCACCATTTGAAGACAACATTTTGGTAATTTTCACATTTTGACAATTAAGGATAAAGTTGCTCTAAATATTCACATATAGGTTTTTGTGTAAAAATAAGTTTTTGATTCAATTAGGTAAATATCTAGGAATGGGATTGCTGGATCCTATAGTAAGTGTATATTTACCTTTATAAGAAAACAGGACACAGTTTTCCAAAGTGGCAATACCATTTTGAATTCCCATCAGCAATAAATGAGAGTCCCTGTGGCTTGGCACATTTACCAACATTTGTTATTTTCAGATTTTTAATAATTATTACTCATGTTAATAGGTGTGTACTTGTATCTTATTGTGGTTTTAATTTGCATTTCCCTGATGACTAATGATGTTGAACATCTTTTCATATGCTAATTAGCCACCCATACATATTTTGATAAACTTCAGATATTTTGTCCATTTTAAAATTTGGTTGTTTATTATTTTATTAAGTTTTAAGAGTTTTTTTTATATATTGTGGATACAAATTCTTTATCAGATATGTGACTTACAAGCCTGAAACTTATATTTCTGTTTTTTTAAGAGTGTCTTTCATAGAGAAATTTATTACAATTTTCTTTTACTTTTTGATTGTGATCACTCATTGTGATGGGCAGGGCTGTCATCAGCTAATTCCTCCAGTTACAGCAGGTGCGCCGAGCAAATAAAAAACTCCCAAATTCCAATGTGTTTAGTAGCTTGGTAGTTTAGTCTAAGTTATCTATAAGTTCTAATTGAACACATTTAATCAAGCCAGCTTGAGAAAGTAAATATATACTTACAATATAGAGAACATATCATGCGAAGCACATAGACCGTTGTCAAACTACTCCACTGTGTTATCAAATCCTTGGGTTATTACATTCTAAACCTGCTGAGAAAGAGAGAAATAATGTGTGTTGGTTAAATGTGCTGGGTGTACTATACATGTAACTAAATAACCAAAATTAAACTAAAAGAAATCATGCATCTTACAAACGTAGACCTTTCTGTATATATTATTGTGTCCTTTGCTTATATCAATTTATGATTTCTTTTAATTTTGTGGAAAATGCTATTGAATCACTTAAGCCATTAAAATACACAATAGGAAAACTGTTATCAAAAAGGATGAATTTTAGTTGAAACTATAAGGAAGTGAGTATAAGATATCTTGATAAGTATATATAAGAGTATTTCATGGTATCTATTTTTTATGTTTTCCACTTACAGATAAATTATGTCCATAGCACAAAAAACACAAACAAAAAATAAAACTAATTTCCTAAATCATCTGGATGTTTATAAGTATCTAGATGCTTGGCAAATTAAAAATCAAATAATTAGATGATTTGTCTAAATGTCTTTCACTTTCATGTTGATGTATGCCAGCCAACATACATGATTGGTATAAATGGAGGCAAGTGCTTTCAAATCTTGTTGAATTATCTGTTCTATAACGAATAAGGATTAAATTTAACACAAAGTGGGAAACTGACACACTGGAATTCATCGCCATAATCAAGAACAGTTACCTTTAAACTATTCAGTTTTCTCTTTAAGATAATGCCCCCCAAAACTGTGTTATATGAGTTTATTCCCCGCGAAAAATGTGTTTTTTGCTATAGAACAGACCTAATCAGCCTCGCCATACCTAGAAGTTATCAAAAGTGGTCGTTAGGTATCCTGCCCTCATCACACACACACACACACGCGCACATAATCTTTATTTCCAATTTTATGTCTCTTAAACACCTGAATTTATTTTTTCCTGAAATCAGTAGATTTTAAAATAAAATTAAGTCTGATTTAATTGTGTATTTACACATAGACTTGGATTATGCTTAATAGGAATTTAGTATTTTTTCTCCTTATTTATACTTCAATATTGGATTCTAACTCATTTAAAGGTAACAATATGAAGAAATAGATCTGTCTTGTCTTTAAAATTAAATCTCTCCTAATTATCCTTTTCTCAAACATGTAAGACATTGCAGATAAATAACTTTGTCTATATTTTGTAACATCTGTTTAGTGTTTTTGTAGGAGTGTATGATTGCCATTTAATCATCAAAGTAATACTGTAAGGTATGTTTTATTTTCCTCATCTTATAGAATTCTTATAATTAAAACAACTTGTCCATATTAAGAAGTTGGAAGGCGTTGTTGCTGGGGGTTAAATCCAGAACTAACTTTAAAGTGCCTACCCTTTCTGATTAGTCTTCACTTGCATATGGCCTCCTGGGCATTGTTTATAAGACTATTTTGTCCAGATATTTACTGTCAATGCAATTTGAGCCCCCAGTTAGAAAAAGAATAATGAAATGGTTTGTAGGGTAGATCAAGTTTCTTTGTTGAAACCATGCATATCTTGTGCTTAAGATTGTTAAATGAGTAAAAACACAAAAACAATTATTGCACATAAGATATGTAATGTAGTGGTTATAATTCTTGACAAAAGGATCAAAACATTTAATAACTTAATAAAAATAGGGAAGGGATATTTACCCCTATATCATCTGTTTCCAGACTGTTATGATATTTGAGTACCTGTGAATTTTTTTTACTATTTTCTGCCTTAGCATCAAATGCCATTCTTGCTCTCATTGTACCTGTTTTTATAATCCAATGTCTGATTTGATGCTTTCAAAAATGATCTTGGTCAGAAAGTCAGAAAAATCAAATATTTGCAATTCTTTCCAGAATGAAAGCAAATAATGAGGGCCAGCAAGTGGCCTGAGTTCTGCTATGTATTTGGCAACTCAGATTTGTCTGTGTGTTTGAGAGTGTCTGTATTTCCCAAATCATGGCTATGATTTACTGGCTCAGCATGCTGAATAAATAACACTCAAGTAATGGAGTTTCTCTTGCATTGTGATTACTTTTGTTGATAATGTTTTATTTGAATATAGTTATTACCTCTACCCTCCTTTTTCTATTGCATGAAGGGAGAAAATCATTCTCTTCCATTGCTTACGTTTGTGTCTAAGCCAGTCACATAATGACAATACACTTTTCTCTTTTGCTTTTATACATGTCTTGACTTCTACAGCAGTCAAGGCATCTGCCTGTCATGGGGTAGAGGTGGAGAAGAGAAACTCTATTTCTGCAACTTAAAGCACTATTTTGATGTATGGTTTAAAGGCAGTCAGTCTGAGAAAGAAATATTTCCAAATTCTTTCAGTTTCTTCTTACCATATCAACACCAGGCTTGGTGGATTAGTTTACTATTTGGATGTTTTGCCAAGATCCATAGGCTTAGTAACTTAGGGATGAAACATTAAGATGATTCACTAAATGTTTTCACTTTTCATCTTGATGTTAGTCAGCAAACATAAATGACTGGGTTTGCATAGAATTTTATATAAAGAAGTAGAATTTTATATGAAGAAATCATGTAGAAAGAGCAATAGGAAAAAAGCCCTCTTCATCTGTTCCTTTGAGAAATGTCAGAAGAGGTGGGGAGAAAGATCAAGTGGAAGACGGAAGTGGCTGCCACAGCTCTTGTTTTCTCCTTCCAGGTTTTTAAAGCCAAACCTCTAGGGGGAATAGCTTTAGAAATTCCTGGGCTGGCTGGCAGCTTAGTTGGTTAGAGCATGGTAGCATGGTGCTGATAGCACTGGAATCCAGGGTTCCATCCCTGTACTGGCCAGACACACACACACACACAAAAAAAAAAAAAAAAAAAAGGATTTTTAATTAAGTTGAGGGGATGCTTAGAGTTTTTGAGTACATTTTGGGGAAGAGATTACTGTGCTGAGTCATTCCATGGAGCGTCGCATGGTCTGACACACCTAGTTTGCAATCCCAAGTCTCCTTTAGCTATCTTGTGATACAGAAAATGAGGTGAGGAGAGAAAGATGGGCCTCCTAAGAGCAAAATGGCTCAGCCACAGAGGTCTGTGAGGTTCACAGCTTTAACCAGGTGTAAGAAGGAAGTGGCAGAGACTCTGATGGGTCTGAGTGCTAAGATCCGAGGCAGACTGAATTAATAGGGCCATTAGGTGGAGACAGAGCCACTGAGAGGAAGCAGTCAAGAAAGGCAGACCTCACCAAGGAGGTCATGTTTGAGCTGAAGGTAAGGACCCTGCTGCATGTACAAGACCAGGCATTGCAAGGAGAGTGGATACTAGGTGCGAAGGCCCAGGACAGGAACAAGCAATGCATGTTCAAGGAGAAGAAAAAAAACCTCATTGTACCTGTAGCTGTAGTGACCAGGTCACAGTGGGATAGAGGGGGCTTTAGAAAGGCAGGCAGCACCAGGTCATGCTGGGCCTCAAAGGTCACTGTAAGGGGTTGATGGAGTTTGGATGTGTTGTCCTCCTAGAACTCATGTGGAAATATGATCAACAATGTGGCAGTGTTGGGAGCTGTTTGAATCATAGGGGCAGATCCCTCATGAATGGATTAATGCTCTCCCTGGTGGGTTGGGGTAGTGAGTGAGTTCTTGCTCTATTAGTTCCAGTGAGAGCTGGTTGTTTAAAAGATCCTGGCACCTCTTTCTCTCTTGCTTCCCATTGCCATGTGATCTGCTTGTACCCAGAGGCTGCCTGCTGTTTTCTGCCATGAGTAGAAGCAGCCTGAGGCCCACGCCAGATGTAGCTGTCCCAGAATTGTAAGCCAAATAAACCTCTTTTCCTTATAAATTACCCAGTCTCAGGTATTTCTGTTATAGCAGCACAAAACGGACTAGTACAGGGGCTCAGACTTTATTTTATGGTACAATAGAGAGAGGAGGGTTTTGACTGGGGGACTAAGAAGATCTGATAAAAATTTTAAAGGATCTTCAAATGTTCTGTGTACAGTAGAGGGACAAACCTGAAAGCAGTAACCAGTCCAAAGACTACTGCAGTAGTTGAGTTGAGAGATGATGCTGGTTAAGTTTGGTGGCAGTGGCAATAGACAGAAGTGTTTGGATTGGGGATATGTTTGAATGAAGTGTACAACCCTATTCATTAGTTTCACTATTTCACAAACTCAAATGCATTGTTGCATCATCATTATAGGTAAGTTATTATTATTATTATTATTATTATTATTATTATTATTATTATTATTATTATTATTATTATTATTATTATTATTATTATTATTATTATTATTATGTAGAGAAGGTCAATTTAAGAAATAAAAATTAAATAGATATCAATGCAGAGTAATTCAGTAGATATGGGTAAAATTCACCAAAGGGGAAAAATATGAAGACATGTTATTTTTATGTATTTGTTTTCAATTACTGTGGAACCAGTTGAATAAATGTAGTGTAAATGACTGAGAAAAACATGATATGATATATAAATATAAAGAATAGGGAAATAGCCAAATGAAACATTACTCATAAAAAAGCTTGAGAGGACTCTGAATGATGTTGTTAGAAACATCTCAGATATGTTCAAAACTGAATTACATTAACAGAGAAAGTTCTTTAATTCAATTCACCAGATGTTAATAAAGGACATTAAATTTTAAACAAATGAAGACAATTACTTTATGCCATTTATAGTAATAAATGAGATTTGCTGCCAGAAGAGGTCATGAAGCCAACTCCTGTAGCTGTACTTTAAATAGAATTTTATGACTTCAGAATTACTAGACAGGGTCTTTAAGCCTTCTTTAATTCAATGTACATTTTCTAAATGCCTTCTATATAACAGAGCTGCTAGGTGCTAGAAGGGCTTCTAACGTGCCCTCCCTGCCCTTGAAAGGTTCACAGTCAAGAAGAAGGAGAGAAAGAGAAATGAAGAACTGTGTACAAAACGTCTGGCTGAGAGCACAAATGCAGCAACATTCCATTTTACTTGGCAGAAGCTTCACAGAAAATACGCTGTGCAAAGTGGATGTTGAATGATGACTAGGCAGTGCAGCATGGACAAAGATAAGCAGGACAGGTATAATGTGGTTTGAGACTAAAAAGTAATCTGGCTTTAGTGGAAGAGAGTGATAGGGAGTGTGTAATGGAGAATGTGTAGGAGGCAGGAGAGGTGAGCAGGGACCCAGTCATCAGAGGGTCCCTTGGTCATGCTCAGAGCTTGAACCTCATTAACACTACTAATACTAACACTCAGTAATAAAAGAGTTCTCACTCTATACAGGCACAGTTTTAAGGGATATATACGTATATATGAAGCACAGAGAGGTTAAGAAATTTGTCCAAGGTCAT
Organism: Galeopterus variegatus; assembly: GCF_000696425.1. Taxonomy (NCBI): domain Eukaryota; kingdom Metazoa; phylum Chordata; class Mammalia; order Dermoptera; family Cynocephalidae; genus Galeopterus; species Galeopterus variegatus. The sequence goes on from NW_007727027.1 coordinate 248,627, forward strand.
TCAGCTTGTAGTGGTGCAGCTGGGAGCCCGGAAAGATTAAGTCCAGGGCCCTACTCTTTATGTTACACATCTGCCAACACGGGATGAATTAGCCCTAAAGGATTCCTTTTACATAATCTACATGGAAAAAAAAATTTTTCCCCTCACAGTACAGAAATGTTGGTTTGTTCTTTATGTTAGGTAGAAATGGGAATGAGAATCCTGGATCTTAAAAGCACAAAGCCAGGTCTTTTGTTATTCCATATAAATGTCTGGATAGTTCTTTCCATTTCTGAGAAAAATGTCATTGGAATTTTGATGGGGATTGCATTGAATTTGTATATCACTTTGGGTAGTATGGACATTTTCACTATGTTGATTCTTCCAATCCAAGAGCATGGGATATCTTTCCATCTTCTTGTATCCTCTCAAATTTCTCTCAGCACTGGTTTGTAGTTCTCATTATAGAGATTTTTCACATCCTTGGTTAACTCAATTCCTAAATATTTTATTTTTTTGGTGGCTATTGTGAATGGGCAGGCTTTCTTGATTTCTCTTTCTGCATGTTCACTATTGGAGAATAGAAATGCTACCGATTTTTGTCTACTTGATCGTGGTGAATAATTATACATATGTATTGCTGTATTCTGTTTGCTAATATTTTAGTGAGGATTTTTGCATCTATATTCATCAAGGATATTGGCCTGCAGTTTTCACACATAGCCAAAGCAATGCTGAGCAAAAAAAATACAGCTGGAGGCATAACACTACCTGACTTTAAACTGTACTACAAAGCTATAATAACCAAAACAGTATGGTACTGGCATAAAAACAGACACACTGAACAATGGAGTAGAATAGAGAATCCAGAAATCAACCTGCACACCTACAGCCATCTGATCTTTGACAAAGGCACCAAGCCTATACACTGGGGACTACTGCGCTGAAATCATTTATCAACTCCAAGAGATTTTTTGTAGAGACTTTAGGCTGTTCGATATTTAGGATCATGTCATCCACAAACAGGGACAGTTTGACTTCATCTTTTCCAATCTGGATGCCCCTTATTTCCTTCTCTTCTCTGATTGCTCTGACTAGTACTTCCAACACTATGTTGAATAGGAGTGGTGAGAGTGGGCATCCTTCTGCTGTACGGCCAAGGCGTACTTCAGGAAGTAGGGCTGGACACAGACTTCATAACTATGACCCCAAAAGCACGGGCAACCAAAGGAAAAATAAACTAATGGGATTATATCAAACTAAAG
>NW_007727027.1:250245-287538 GCF_000696425.1 Galeopterus variegatus
GATAAATGCTGGCAAGGTTGCAGAGAAAAAGGAACTCTCATACACTGTTGGTTGGACTGCAAAATGGTGCAGCCTCTATGGAAAATGGTATGGAGGTTCCTCAAACAATTGCAGATAGATCTACCATATGACCCAGCTATCCCACTGCTGGGAATATACCCAGAGGAACGGAAATCATCAAGTTGAAGGTATACCTCTTCCCCAATGTTCATTGCAGCACTCTTTACAATAGCCAAGAGTTGGAACCAGCCCAAATGTCCATCATCGGATGAGTGGATATGTAAAATGTGGTACATCTATAAAATGGAATACTACTCAGCTATAAAAATGAATGAAATACTGCCATTTGCAACAACATGGATGGACCTTGAGAGAATTATATTAAGTGCAACACGTCAGGCACATGTTCTCACTTATTGGTGAGAGCTAAAAATAAATAAATAAATTCACACACACGCACACACACAAACTGGGGGGGGGGGAGGGAAGAAGACACAAGAATTACAATTCCTTGAAGTTGACATGACAAGCATACAGAAAGGACATTGTTCGGTGGGAGGGGAGAGAGGGAGGAGAGAGGGAGGTTTCAATAATGGGCCACAATAATCAACCACATTGTATATTGACAAAATAAAATTTAAAAAAAAATAAAGCCAAAAAAAAAAAGCACAAAGCCAGGTGAGGAGGCAAGGGGAGAAGGGAGAGGAATAATGAACCTTTCTTGATTGTTTTACTGTGGAACAAATTCTGGGCTAGGTAGCTTAAACGTCATCTCACTTGGTCGATCTATATATCTGCAGTACCTGAAAAAGGAGTGGCTAAGAGAGAAGCGTGTGGTTTCTGCTTGCTTCTACCTTTCCTTGTTTACTTTCATTGTCTAGATTCCTCCTCAGGTTGGGCTTTCCTCTTCCTCCCTTCCCCCTTTCTGCTGGCTTGGAGGATCTGTCTTGACCCTTACAGTTAAAGTGAATATGATGAACTGGAGAGAAGAGGGTGGGGGTCCTGAAGAAAGCCAGCCCTGAATGATGCAGACTCTACTTGCTGAGTTGCTCTAGGAAACAGGGAATTAATGGCACTTAAGATCACTGACAAACATCAGTCTTAAAGGATTTAAAATACATGTATGCTTGGAATACAGGTTAGTAATTATTATAATAGATGTCTGAAATCGATTTGTCCAAATTTACACATATATTTTATCTCTAGAAATATTTTTTTAATGCACACTTTTTGGGAAAGGGAGGGCTACTTTGTTCACTTAAAACCTACAGAACCCTTCAGGGCACTCTTGAGCTTCTCCCCCTGGGCTTGAAGCAATACTACAAACTTTACTGTGCATTCTTCCTGGAGAATCCCTTTTACTCAAAGACTTGAGGAAATAAAATGTATTATAAAATAGAGACATCATAAATAAAATGCAGAATATACATACATTTTAAAAGACATTTATTTAATCAAAACATTTATTGAATTGCTACTATGGTAGGTGCTGCTCTGGTTGTTGGGACTAAGGCAGTTGTTCCCACACATGTATGGTTGTCTTAAGCTGGTTAGTAAGGAAAGAAAATACCTATGTTTTAATGCATATTTGGAGAATCTTTTTATGGAATACAGCTGTTGAATATTTACCTTCAAATGCTGGAGGAAATATATCATAAATGTTTTTTATTTAGACCAGGGGTGAGCAAATTTGTGCACTGAAGAGCCAGATGGTAAACATTTTAGGCATTGTAGGTGGAGAGGCAACGGTAACTATGTTCTTTAGGCACTGATATATTACACAGTTTCTGTGGCAACTACTTCACTCTGCTGTTGTAGGGTGAAAGCAGACATGAATAAAAGGCTGTAGTTTACCAATTCTGATTTAGACTATAATGAATCTTTTTATTTTTAAATTTCATTAGGTACAGGTCTAAAAATGCTTCAAATTTTTTGTCTTTCACTTGAATCAATAAAGTTTAAGCAATCCATCCCTTAATTTCTCTAGCTCTAAGGGGACCTTGGGATAATTAATCTAATGAATGATAAGCCCTGACCTGTGATATAACAGGCCTGGGAGAGACTGCCCAGTCCGTAGCCCAGGAGCTTCTGATAGCATGAGGATTGGGCTAAGCTCTGGTTGCTGCTCCCATGACCGCAGTGCACTTCTTGCTTATTTGAGTGGTGTTTTCATTTCTGGTCCTACATGTTAAGACCCTCACTGGAAGAAGGATCTGAAAACAGGAGATAGGAAGTAAAGTCAAAGTAATGATTTCATAACACTTGTACCCATCATCAGCCATGCCCATGCAGAAGGAGATGCCCTCTGCGACCAGGGGTGAAAAAATAGGCCAACGACAGACAGTTGGTGACACTTCTTCTTACTTGGTCTTTACAAATTTTTTTTTCTGTCTATGGCAATAACAAAATAATTGGATATTTCCTTTTTTGTTTGTTTGTTTGTCTGTGTTGGTGCTGAAACTCAGGATCTATTTTCTTTTTTAAGCATCTGCTTTTAAGAGTGTTTAGTGAGGTTAAACCAGGTAGATGGGATAAGGGAGGGTTTTAATAAGCTGTTGCTGTCCTTTCAATACCCCTTCCTCCCCATTCTTTGGAAAAAATTGGAGAAGGCATTGAGAAGACAGAAGGAGGAAAGGAGGAAAGGAATGAGGGAGGGAGGGAGGAAAGAATGAAAGAAAGGAAGAGAAAAGGAAGCAGAGAGAGAGAGGCAGGAAGGAGGGAGGGAAAAGTCTGTGACTGTTTCTGTTGGGCTCATTGATAACTAGTTGCATTCATGCTGCCTGCTGTCTTTGGCCAAACTCCCAGAACTCAGGGGGCAGTGGGAGGGGTTCAGGCATTCTCTCTTCTCGTGACCCTTGGGCAACTTCCTCTAGAAGTTGATAATCACTTAACATGTTCTCCGAGTGTACTGCAGAGCCTAGAGATAACCAGCATTGAAATCAGGTTAGGATCCACTGATTTTTCCTTTTTAATATTGGGTTCTCGAACTTTAATAGGTATAAAAATCATCTAGATGGCTATTGAAAGCATGGATTTATAAAGTGTATTTTCAGAGATGCTGATAAATATGTATGGGGTAGGATCCAGAATTTCCATATCTAACAAGCCCCCAGAGGTATTTGTTGCAGATGTTTGGGGACTATGCTGTGAAAAATAAGTTAGATCAAAACAGTAAAATAAAAGAGACTACAGAAACTTATATCATTATCGAAATAGCTATTAAAATTTTTCTTGAGTTTTAAATAAATGTATGAAAAATAAATGCTTCAGTATAAATTTTAATTATAAAACTTAAGTTACAGCTTTTACATTCAGACCAAAGACTCTTGGGAAATCAACAATCAAAATGAAAAAATTTTGCATAGTATTTTTTTTGTAATCAACAAAGAAGAAACACTAATCCTAACAAAAATTTTAAGTGAATATTTTATGCTATGGCAACTTAATTTGGAATAATGTATTTCCTCTTATCTAAAGTTGTGCTTACACTGACAAAAGATTTTTAAAAATCAGAATTTCTGATTAAACGCTCCTTAAAAAAAAAATAATGATAACTGTTCTGGGAAGGAAGAGTCCATTCTAATTTTAGCTGTAATTTCTGCATTAAATACAGTGGTTTTAGCTGTGTGTAGATAGTATGTGATTTACAAATAAACTAAACTGGGTAATTAAAAAAATGAAATTCATTATATTGTTCAGAATATAGGGCAATTATACCACAAAGCTGTACTCTGACTCATTACATGCAAAGAAAAGCATTTTGTTTTAAAATGCATTTATCTCCTTTTGAATCGTTGTAAAACTTGAATTTCAGGATTTTAATAGCCTAAATAAAAATACCACATTCCTCTGGCTTTAACCCTTCCAAGGGTGAGTGTTCCAAAACTGTGAATGGATATTGACTTACTAAGCAAGCACAGGAGAGTCCAGATTACCTGATATAAGCCTCACAAAGACGTTTTTTACTTTATTCTTATTTTTTCTTCAAATTTACACTGGAAGTATTTTGGACAAAATAAAATCTGTACCTACCCAAATCATTTACATTTGTGTAGTTTTCTGTTGCCAAAATTTTTGCATTAAGGTCCTTCATATATGGACCATGCATGGGAAATATGCAGATCTAAGTTCATGTTCACATGGGAAAACTAAAATGAAGTATGAAGCCATTATTCATATAATTTGGTTCAAAAAAATATTTATCATAAAAGTGAAACATTACTAAAGGAAAAGAAAATAAAATACACAATCTAATTTTCTGCATAAGTATCATTTTCATTTTGCAGCTGATCTGCTCTGGTGAGATATATCTTCGGCCTTGGGTTTGCTGAAGTGGGGGATTGGAAGCTCTGGACAGAAAGCAGGTACCAGAAATGCTCTGATCCCTAGCAGTGCATTCATTATTTGGTACATTTATGTTACAAAGTCGTTCTTTTGAAATGCAAATGAATGTTTGCACACATATTTAAGTGTTATTCTGACTTTGATGTAAATTGATTTAATCAGATGATCTGGTTGTCATTCTAAACACTTAGCTGAGATTAGCTTCCTGTTGTACATTGAATTATGTTACCCAAAAAAGATAGGTTGAAATCTTAACTGCCAGTACCTGAGAATGGGAAATTATTTGGAAATAAGGTCTTTGCAGATGTAATCAAGTTAAAGTCGATATGTTTATTAGCTTTATTTTGGTTATCATTTCACACTGTATACATATACTAAAACATCATGTTGTACACCTTAAATACATACAAATTTTTATTTGTCAAGTATACCTCAATAAAGCTGGGGGGAAAAAAAAGATCAGGTCACCACAGATTAGTATAGTCCCTAAATTGAGTGACTCGTGTTTTTATAAGGAGAGAGAGATTTGGAGACACAGACACACAGAAAGAAGGCGATGTGAAGATAGAGACAGAGATTGGAGTTATGCTGCCACAAACCAATGAATGTCCAGAATATGCTGGCAACCACCAGAAGCTAGAAGAGGCAAAGCAGGAGTCTTTCTGGAGTCTTTGAAGGGAGCCTGGCTCTGCTGACACCTTCAGTTTGAGTTTCTAACCTCTAGAATTGTGAGAGAATAAACTTCTCTTGTTTTTAGCAAACTGCTTTGTGGTTATTGACTAAAGAAGCCCTAGGAAATTAATATGGTCCACATAGATTTAATTTGAATTTGGATAAGGAGGTAGTTGGGGTAATGGTGGGATGATGTAATGTTGAGTTCTTGCATAAAAAGAAGATAGAAGGAGAATTCTGTTTATCTGGGAAATGGTAGAAGGGAAGTGTCTAAAAAAATACATAAATATATACTGCATACACATACACACATGTATTTATGTACATGAGGGCACTTCAAAAACTTTGTGGAAAAATAGAATTAAAAGGTAATACAAATTTTTTCATGGAAATTTTGAAGAACCCGTGTATGTATGCGTGGGGTGTGTGTGTGTGTGTGTGTGTGTGTGTGTGTGTGTGTGTGTTTGTCCTGGCTGAACTTTACACTCATCTTAAATAATGCTGTTGCACGGCAATATTTTCAAAATGTTCACTGGCCTCCTCCCCTATCCTCATTCAAATGTTTGGTCATTATCTTCACTACTACCTCAGCTGATGCTGCCAGCTAAAAGTCAGTGGCGTATGTGTCTCGTCCTGACTATTACTTTCCAACATCCCAAGGCCATAGGAGAGAGGAGGGAATTTGAGTCCTGCTTACTCTCTCCCAGCCTTGCTCACTCTGTTCTGGTCACTCCAGCCTTTTGCCAGTTCCTCAATGTTTCCCTCTCAATGTGTAATATCTATTGGCTTGTGTGGCATGTCACACATTCCATTGTAGCTGGAACATGAGAGGAATGTAAGCTTAAACCATTCTCTGGTATAATGGGAAAATGTGGTACTGTATACTGGGAGAAAACACACAATTTCTACGTGCTATTTGATGTGGATATCAAACCTAACTACATCTCTAGCTTAAGATTAACTGGTCTGGACTTCAAATTCAAGGAGTCATATGCAATTGTAAGTCAAATTATACACTCAAAGCTGCTCACACATACAACTCTAGGTTAAAGACGACTGTATAATAGCAAGTGTGTCTCAAAAGTGGACACATGGTCCATTTGAGACAGCTTTGAGGGAAAGAATTTATAATGCCTTTTAAAGAGAAGCACCTGAGCACAAAAATCTTATTGGCCAAAACAAACAAACAAACAAACAAACAAACAAACAAAAAGCAATGACAGATCCTAGGATTTAAATGAAAAGAAAAGGGAGTAAGCATTAGAAAATTATCTCAGTAAGAAATAATACATCAGGGCCGGCCCGGTGGCGCACTGGAGAGTGCACCGCTTGTTCCTCCCGCCGAGGGTTCGGATCCCATATGGAGACTGGTTCCCGCTCACTGGCTGAGCGCGGTGCGGGCGCAACACCGAGGGTTGCGATCCCGTTGCCGGTCCCTGGTACGGGCGCGACACCGAGGGTTGCGATCCCGTTACCGGTCAGTAAAAAAGACAAAATGGAAAAAAAAAAAAAAAAAAAAAAAAACACATCATTTCAGCATATTCTGTGTAATGAATGATGAGGAGCTAATAATCAACTTAGGTGAATTTCGTGCTTTATTTATGTGTAAAATTTCTGATATGTAGTTCTTACTTTGCCCTTGTAATGAACATAGTTATAATATGTCATCCTTTGAACATCTACATCTCATTAGCACACATCATTTTCAAGAAATAAACAATGTTCCTTGAGAAAATAACATTATCTACTTCTACATAAAGATGTGATATTAGGAAGTTTTTACCTGCATGCAGTTGGCATGATAAATCAGGGAAGTTTCATTGTCTTTTACTGAAACGCTCACTGATCACCTTTTGAGATTTTACACATACACCCTCATACATGACATAAAATAAACTGAAACATCTATTTACTAGTCAAAGATATCTTTATACACAAAAACTTTCTATTCATCACAGGTTAAGAAGAAATGAGTTCCTGGTGACACTGACCAGGTGAAAAAGGAAAATGTGGAAAAGATAAAGACTTCTTCTCCACAAAGATAGAAACTGTGATCTCTTTAATGAAAAAATTGGACATGTAAGAAAATGTACATTTTAATGTCCTTATTTTTTTTCCTTTTTTCCCTTAAAAATTATTGTTGAAGATCTTTTTAGTAAAACAAGAAACACATAAAACACATATATTTGCATGAACTGAAAAAAGATTACTTAGATATTTATAATTTAGAATTGTTTCAGAATTAAGAACACTCAGGTTAAAAATCTAAAGTGGTAACTAAATGATTAGAATCAGAGTATTTAGCTATGTTTGAGGATTCATACTTGGCTACAGGAATAAGCAATAACACTGAGTAGAAACCCCAGTGCTGCCTTTATCCCCCTTGACTTCCACTTTCATCCAAACAGTAAGCCCTAATTCTAACTTTTAGTAAACCTTTTCCCTTCTTTCAATCCCACTTCCATTGCCAAAGCCAAGATCCTCTTGACTTACACTAGAGGAATTACAGTTTTTACATTCTATGTTATTACCAGTGATAACTTTCTAGAACACAAACACTCAGGTTTAACTCAAGTCATTCCAAAGTTCAAATTGTTCAGTAGTTCCTCATTGCCTGAAGGTAAAAGTTCTTACAGCTCAACATGGAAAGGAAAGGAGTATCTTCAAATTTTAACCACCTTCTTTACGTAGGCTTATCTAGCATCCCTCCTCACCATATCTCAGTCACAGAGGACGGTGCTACATTTTGCAATTATTTTTTATCTCTAGATATTGCCACAGCCCTTGTCCATATTTTTGCTTTTGCTTAGTATCTCCTTTAAAACTTGTGAAATTCTGCTAATCCTCTGACGTACAACTCAAATCTTTCCCACTTTATAAAATTACAGTTTTGAATCCTCTGTGCTTCCACAGTTTATTTCATATTGCTATCAAAGTATTTTTCCAACTATACCTTATACTATGATGAGTGTGTTTTCGATATTCTGTTTTCCAGTTAGATTATGAGTTTTTCTGAGGGCAGTGACTCTATTATTTACGTCAATTATTAATAATTAACATAAATAATATTGAGCCTTGGAGCCTAAAGCAGCACCTTAAACATAGTATTTTTCAATATAAATATTTATTAGTGTTTCTAATTCAAAATAATAATTTCTGTGCAGACATTTAAGATAAGAAATAGTAAGAAATGAGAAACATGCTCAGCTTCTAGTGTGCCTATTACTATTAGTGATGTTCCCCTAATTTTCCTTGGAAATGCTATTTTCCATGTAAGTGTAAATGGAGAAGGTGAATAAGAAGAAAATAACTTTTCCCCCTTTAATACTGGATTACAAATAAGTTGAATCAAATGCTCACACTACTTTGGCATTTGCAAAATGAACTAATAAATACAAGAGGATTTATTGGTATTCCATTGACCTTTTTTGTTGCAGACTGCATAAAAATCACAAGGGTTAGCTTAGAGTTCGATTAATAAACATTGCACATAATGTACAAGGTCATTTTATTCTTCCATTGAGTTTTTCAGACTGAAGTAGAAACTAATTACTCAACCTATGTGCAGGAATACTGGGTATATTATTGATAAGTGTCTCCTTATAGAAATTTGGCTCTGGAAAAAATGCATCTGTATCTGGCCATCAAAAGGCAGGCATAAGATAGTGACATTTTATACTCCAAATATACTCCAAATAAGTTTCTTAGTTAAGCAAGGAACAGAAAATTCAATGTAAATTTTTTTTATGCCAGAGTGCATAAATATTCAGGAACACTGTGATTTTATTGCATTTTATCATGTTCACATGATTGTAAAGGAGGTACTCCAAGTATTAGGTCTATGAATGGAAACCTTGGCAACTGTTTTCTCTGAAGTGAGTTAATGAAACACTGTTTCTGACATTTTAAAAAGAAATACAAAAGGTGCAAAATAAAAGGAAGAAAAGAGAAATAACCACAATAGCAATACGATTTTAACTTTAAAAGGGAGAAATTATCTCTTTGTGATAAAACCAAATCACACATTCCATATGTGCATAAAACCAAAATAATAAGAGGGTTTTAAGTGAGGCACAGAAATGAACTAGATCCTTTATTTGCCCAAATTGTGTGAGTCATTTTTAGTGATTTGTGTCCTAAAAATACGTTCAGAGAAAACTGCAAACGTTGTACAGAATTCCATATCTTCAGGTAAAATATGAGAATTTCTCTATTACTTATCTGTTTGACAAATATTTAATGGTTATACACAAGATTCTGAAAATGTAGAGATAAAGAAAGCACAAACTCATTTTCCAAGGACTTTGTAGTACTTGGGGAGACAGATGCGAAAGGAAATTAGGGTGTACTGTGATAAGGTCTATGATAGGGACTTGTACAAAATTTTAAGGGAGCTCAATGGAGTAGTATACAATTGAATCTCAGGGAAAGATTTCACAGAGGATGTGATGCCTCATCTGAATCACCTGGATTTCAACAAGGCATTTGAAATAATTACTAATATATTCTGGATGAAATGAATATATGTGGGTAGGATAGCTAAGTAGTTTGTTGAATCTTTAGCTGATAGTTCCTATCAAACAGTACTGGTTAATGGCTCACTGTCAAAGTGCAAGTAGTGTCTGATTTCTATCATCAAACCTTTATTTATGTCATGTTCAAATGAACTATTTGATAACATATAAGACATTTAATAAATTTGGGGATGAATCTAACTCAGGAGCTCTAGCTACTATGTGATATAATTTACAAAGAATGTCAGAGAGTAGAAAAATGGAAGGATCTAGCTTAATAGTCCTACAGGTGAAAATAATCTAGAGTTTTAGCTAAATGAAAGATCATTGTGGATCATGAGTGGTAACAAAGTTGCCTGGAACACTAATGGAATCCTGCACTATAACAAAAACTATATATTTGGTGTGGGTTGGGGGGCAGGGGGAAGAAGCCCCCTTTCTCCAGTACAAATCAAGAATATTGAGTATTAGAATGTTGGGAAAATATAGGAAAATGATCAGGGCCCCTCCGATGTTCAGAACCTTGCCGAGCATTTACTGTGAATAGGTTGTGTGGGCGGAGTTAGTGCGCCTGCTGTGGCGCCGCCAACTCGACTGGAGTTCTAGGGCCTCGGGTGTCCGCTGCTGCTCCACCAGCCTTGCTTTCCAACCTACGGCTTCCAGGGACGGGTTTGCTGGTTACCTAGCTCACAGACCTGCATGTAAGGGGTCTGGTGACCCAGCCTGGCGTGTGAGGGGGCTGGGGACCCAGCCTGGTGTGTGAGGGGTCTGTGACCCAGTCTGGAACTGGCTTTAGGGGTCTGTGAGCTCCAGACCCAGCCGTAGCTGAACACAGAGGAAGATGGTTTTGACAATCATGCTTTTTAATAAATAGTTGTCAAAATGGGAGGCGTTTAGAGAAAGAGATTTCTGCAAGTCTTAGTTTTACCTTTGGTTCCTTTTCTTGTCATAGGAATAGGACAAATAGACAAATAGATTAACCCTGAGGTCCTCTCATTCTAGTGCAGAGATCTTTAACTGAGGCTTATGGGAGTGTAGTTTGAAGGTCTGTGATCCTCCGAAAATTGTATGCATAATTTTGGACATCTTTGCTTTTTTGTATGGAGGAGATTCTCTTAAAAGTAATGAAGAACTTGAATGTTGTTTAAAAATGTTGAAGAACTTGTCTAATGGAAGAGTCAGATATATTCATAGACACATAATGGTAAAATACAAAATGAGAATACATTATGTGGGATACTGTACTTGGAAGAAATATGAATCTTTATTTTCACAGAAGGAAGAAATAGAGCTCTACGTAAATGAATATCATTTCCTTGGATTTCCTCTCACTGGAAGTTTTGTTTTTGGTAATGAAGGAGGGGAGAGGGATGGCTTAATGTCCTCTTTTTAGGATCCTTTATATAAAATTCCCTTATTGAGTAGGAAGTGGAACTATGATTTATCTCAAGGATTTTATTTTGTATTGTGTTTGTTTTTGTAATGTTCATTGAAAATTATCGATTACCTACTTCCATCTTCTTTTCACCTTCTCTACACCACCAGGGTACCAAAAGATGTCTTGGCCTATATATAATCTGTCCCATATACATTTTACTCACTAATTAATTCACTCAAGCACTGATGTTTTTTAACTGCCTCTTTTGCAGTGCTTTACAGGTAAGTATTTAACAAATGGCTCTCTGAGAAAAGATAACTCTGATTTTTAGTGTTTGCTCATTTCCGTAGTGTAAATACTCCCACTAAGGCCAATTCCAAGCTACCAATGTATGTCATGGAACACAGAATTGGAAGAAAGCAACATAACTGACTCTCCCGAGCTGAGGATCTGGCTCCAGTCCACCACTGCATCTGTGATTCCAACACTGTATTAGGTACCAGGGTTATAAAGATGCTAAAACTACTCCTTTGCTTAAAAACGTCACCTTCTAGTGAGGAAGAAGAGCATCTTCTTCTTCTTACTAATATTAACCTCTAATGAATTACATATTGGTTAAGCATGTGACTTCTCTAATATTAACCTGTATGAATTACATATTAGTTAAGCATGTGTTCCCTAGATGCTGACCTGAGTCTTCTAACTGTGATTTGACCTTGGATCCCTTAGGGCAAACTTTGGATGGTCTGGGTTTTCCCAGGCTTATCTCTGAGACTCACTTTCTCTATCCATCATGGAGAGGGAGTAACTCATTCTATAAAAGTGCCTATTATGTACCTGATACTCTGCTAGGCACTGGAGATAAGTAGTGAACAAATGAAATAAAAATTCCTCCCCTCATTGAGCTTATATTCTAGCGGGCAGAGTTGAACAATAAAGAAACAAATGAATGGCTAAGGTGTGCCAGATCATCCTGAATTCTAGAGAGAAAATAAGGTACAGAAAGAGGGCCGCAGTGGAGTGCAGTTGCAATTTTTAATTGGGTAGTCAAAGAAGGCCTTGAGAAGGTGAACTTTGAGAAAGATCTGAAGCAGTGAGGGAGAGACACATGTGGGTGCTTGAGAAAAGAATACTCTAGGCAGAAGAAACAGCAGATGCAAAGACCCTGAAGGAAGATTATGCCTGGATTGCTAGAGGACCTGCGAGGAGGCCAGAGCTGCGAGAGTGGACTTAAAGAAGTAAAGATAATGGATGAGACTAGGGGGATTTAGGGAGTGGGTGGGTCAGATTACTAAACCACTGTAAGGACTCCAGCTTTTAATCAGTGAGGTAAGAAGCCACAAAAGGTTTTTAGCAGAGGAATGACATGATATGATTTATATTACAAAATAACCACTCTGCTATGTTGAATATAGTCCACAGGAGAGAAAGGAAGTTGGTACAATAATTGAGGTGAGGGATCTTGGGGCTTGGACCAAGAATTAGAATGGTTGGGGTATGAAGCAGTAAGATTCTGGATAACTTAAAGGCAGAACAATCTAGATTTGATGTATGTATGTATGGCCTGAGAGAAAGAGAGGAATCAAGGATGCCTCCAAGTCTCTTTGCCTCTGCAACTGGATGTAGTTGCCATTTACTGAGTACACCTGGTTTAAGAGTGATGATAAGATTTTGTTTTATACATAATAAATATGAGATGTATATTAGACTTCCAAGTGGAAACATTGTGTTGGTAGTTGGATTTATTATTCACAAGTTCGTGGCGGAAGCCCTAGCTAGATAGATTTTATGAGTCATTAGAATATATATAATAATATCAGCAAAAACATATAGTGTCTGACATTATTCTATGCCCTTTTACAGATATTAACTCATTTAATGCTCCTATAGTTCTATGGCATAGGTGCTATTATAATCCTCATTTTTACAGACGATGTAATAGATAAGTAGAGAGAGGTTACTAGCCTAGGGCTATACATCCAACAAAGTAGTTGAGCTGAAATTTAAAGCCAAAAAGCCTGGTGCAGGGCAGTGTGAGCCTCGCCACAATGCTCAACATGAACTTTGATGAAATCACCCATGGAATGACTATAAAAGGCAGGGCAAGGTCAACATTTAAGGCCATAGAAATGAGGAAAACTGGCAAAGTATATCACAAAGGAGTTGTCAGTGGTGTACAGGTAAAACCAGAAATGTACACTGTCCTAAAAGGCAAGTGGAGAAAGGGTTTAAATTTCTAAAGGATCAACTTCGCCAAATGCTGCTGATAATTCAAGTAAAACAAGGACTGAGGCTTTGCCTGGATTCAACAATTAGGCAATTGTTGGTACACTAGACAAGAATAACTAAGTGAATGGTGGGACAAGCCTGGGTGGGGTGTGTTCAAGGGAAAGGTTGAGGTAAGGAGGCAGGCAGGCAGTGCAGTCATTTCTTTAGAGGAATTTATTGGATGGAGGACTTGAGAAATGATAGTGAGCTGAGGAGAAATAAAACACATAAAAATAATAATCGTTGTGAGCATTCAATAAGATTTGTGTCATGTTAAGGTGGGTCTAAACATAGTAAGTGTTCATTAAAGGTGAGTGATTATTAATATTATGTTATTACATCAAAACTCATGAGTGCTTGTTCTGTGTGTGTTTGCATGTGTGCGTATGTATGTATGTGGGTGAAGGGTTAACAGAAGACATCACAGATGATGTGACATTTGAACTGAATTGTATATTGAATTACCATATATCACAACAAGGACATGGGTGTTCCAGGCAAAGAGAACAACCTGAGCAGAAGTGCGGGGTGAGAAAGGACATGGAGTGCTGTCAAAATTGTCTTCCTGGAACATAGGTCTGCTTTAGAAGAAAAACAACAGAAAAACCTAACAGTGCACTCTTGTCTGAAACAAGTTTCTCAGAATTGTTTTCTGTGTAAGTACGTTTTGGAAAGTACTGAGTTAAGCAATGAAAAAGCTGCTTATGCAAAGCATCATCAAAACTTTTTGAGTACAGATGGTCCCTAACTCAGGATGGTTTGACTTAATTTTTTGACTTTGTGATGGTGAAATCCACACGTGTTCAGTAGCAAGAGGCAGGACACTCTCTCGCCATGCTCTGCAGCACAGCCACCAAAGCTCGCAGCCAGCCACGCCATAAGGAGGGGAAACCACCCATACTCAGTGTACTGTGTTGCCAGATGAGTTTACCCAGTTGTAGGCTAATGCAAGTATTCTGAGCACTTTTAAGGTAGGCTAGCCTAAGCTATGATGTTTGGTAGGTTAAGCGTATTATCACAATTTTGACCCACGATATTTTCAATTTACTATGAGTTTATCTGCACCGAACCCCAGCATAAGTCAAGGAAAATCTGTATAGGGTGCACAGTAATTCCAAACCTTGTTTGACTTTGGAATCTTTCACAGCACAGTATCACATTTGAAGAAACACTGATTTAAAGTAAAAAGATGTTTACTTTCCTAGGCTCATTAGCTTCATCAAAACTTTCATATAAAGCACTTGGTTCGTTCACCAAAGTAGGGCTCAGGAGTCATGCAGATGTGGATTTTAATTCTGGCTTTGCCTCTGTGTAAACTTAAGAAAATTTCTTAATTCCTCTGTCCCTTAATTTATTCACTTATTTATTCCAGTAAACACTGGAATGGTAATGTATACCTTCTTCTTAAGGACCATTGCACTGATGAAGACAGCATGTCTAAAGTCCCTGTTACAATGGTACCATTTGGTACAAGCCATGGAAGTCAAAGTCATTATTAGCCTCAATCTTGCACTGTAGCTATGTAGGCAAAACTTAAGTGAGATGGAAAGCTCTCTGAAGGCACAGTTTGTTTCTTTAATCGTGGGCTTCACAAAACATGTCCCAATGTCTTATACACATGTAATGCTGAATAAATAGTTGTTCACTGAAAGGTTGAAAACTCTGAGAAGAGCTGCCATTATGTTTTATTCACTCTCTATTAAACAGCTGCTAAAATACTTATTTTAAAAATTCATTTTTTATCGTAGATCCTTACTTGCTCAATATCTTTTAAGTCATTTCTACTCTTTCCTCAGGAAAAGTAATGATTATATACTCATAAATAACATAAGCATAAAGAACGGCATATTTCAATTCTAGATTTTTGCAGAGATCTTTTCTGTTAAATATCCTACTTCATAATACAACTCAATTTATTAGCTCTTCTATGCAATTTCTTAACACACATTTACATATATTGCCAATATTAGCATATCCATTCCTCTTGTCTTGGAAATGCTCCATTCAATCCTTATGATTCTAGAGGGTGCTTTCAGTCATAGTGTCCGTCTCCTCTCACCCAGGGAGAGATGCCCAAACCACATCTGACTTGCACTAGTCTAATGCGAAAAATAAATGAGAGCAAAGAATAATGAACAAAAAGAAAATGATTTCAAAAAGTATCCTGACCAAAATTTTAAAAAATCCTGTGAAAGAAAGTGACTTCACCAATTCGTTCACCAATTTAATAAATATTTGGTAAGCACCTTTAATGAGTCAAGGACTGTGCTAGGTACTGGGGATATACTGATTAGCAAAACAGATATGGTCTCTGACTTTTTGTGTGGAGCTACAAACCTAATGGGAGGATAAATATTAATCATATGATTTCAAAAATAAAAGAGAAATAATAACTGATATAGTGCCCTGGAAGGAAGGAGTGGTATGGAATGCTACAAGAGTAAAGTGTGGGAATCTGATCCTGTGTCTCCTGAGTAAGTGAAGAATGGGATGAGAACTGAAAAATAAATGTTACTTAGGAGGAAGAGTAAGGACAGAGAATACTCCAGAAAGAGAGAATGATGTGCAAAGGCTTCATACTGAGTTATAGCATAATGCATTCAAGTGTGTGAATGAAACAAGGTGAGGGTGGAGTACAGAGCTAGGAGAAGTGTTAAATATTATTATAAATATTATTTATAAATATTATAGTTATAAATATTATAGAAGTGCCAAATATTATTTGACAATTGTAGAAATGTCAGGAAAAGTCAAATCATGCAGAACATTAGAGTCTATAGTAAATATTCTGGTGTTCATCTTAGTAGTTATGGGAAGCCACTGGAATATTGTAAGCAGGGGATATAATCTCAAAATCTGTATTTTTATATTTTTGCTATGAATATATGTGTCCAGAAAAGTAACATAGCATTTATTTTTGATTTTTATTTATTTTTATCTCTCTCTCTCTCTCTCTCTCTTTTTTTTTTCCCCTAGCTGGTACAGGGATCAAACACCGGACTTTGGTGTTGTCAGTAGCACAGTCCAACCAACCATTCAGTTCTATTTTTGTTTATTTTAAAATTTTATGCATGTAGAATCATATGCTACCTACCATTTGCAATTCACTGGTGCACTCAACATTGTTTCAGAGATATTTCCATGAAGATGCATGCAGATCTAGTTCATTTATTTTATCTGCTTAGTACAATATTGCAAGAATATTTTGGAAACTGTTAGCCACAAGGTTTTTGTCTAATCTGTTAATTTGGTAAATGTGTCAATCAATTTTTTACCATTAAAATACTATTGGATTTTTAGGATAAACTGTACTTGTATAATGTATTATTGTACTTGGATTTTTAGGATAAACTCTACTTGCCATATGTATTATTTTTTATTGCACTGCTGGTTGTAGCTTGATAATATTTTATCGAATATTTCTGTATTCATGTTTATAATAGTAAACTATTTGATTTTCACAAACTTGTGATCTGATATAGTTTCAAGGTTATGTTCATGTTATAAAATTAGTATGGAAACTTTATGTCTCAAAATATAAAAATTCTGAAAGATTTAATAAAACCATCTAGTCTTGGTAAAGCTCCTCCCCATCAACTTTTTATTTGAAAAACTTGCAAATTGACAGAAAGATTGAATTATTATTACAAAGAACACCTGCACACCTTTCACCTAGCTTCATCAGTTCTCATTTTGCCATATTTGCTTTCTCTCTCTTACGCATTTTCAATCACTGTCTCACTGTCTCTTGCTCTCAGTCTTTTTCTCTCCTTAACTATCTGAAAGTATATTGCAGACATCATGACACACCTCAGCTAAATATTTCAGAATAAATATCCTAAAAAAAAGGGCATTGTCTACATGACTGCAGTACTATTATCACACCCCACGAAGATAATAACAATTGCATATCCTAAAATATGTAGGTCATATGTAACTTTTTTCAATTGTATCCAAAATATATTTAAAACTGATTTCTTTTTTATCCAGCATACAATCAAGATTCATGCATTGCTACTGGCTGTGTGGCTCTTCAGTCTTCTTTAATATAGAATGATCCCACCAACTTTTTGTGTTCTTTGTTTTTCACAAAATCAAATTTTTTGAAGAGAATATGTTAATTTATTTTGTAAAATATCCTAGGTTCTATATTTTACTTTCTCATGGTTAAATTCAGGCTAAACCTTTGTGGCGAGACTACATAGATAATACTTTGCACCTCTGACTGCATCATATCAGGAGTCATATAATGTCAGGTTCTCCTTCAATTAGTGAAGCTACATCTTATCACTTGGTTAAGATGATTATCTCTGCAATGTGAGTGTGCATTTTTCCCTTAGTAAATAATAAGTAAACTACAGAGTAATATTTTGAGATGGCGTCAATAGTCTGTTCACCATCAGCATATTTTCTCAATGGCTTTATCATTCGTTGATGATTCTTGCCTCAATCAATTATTGGGCTAGAGATTACAAAATGGTGATTTCATATTTCTTTAATCTATCTTACTTTTGGTAGCTGGCATTCCAATATTAAAAAGACCTCCTCCCCTGACTCTTTTCATCTGTTTGAGTAGCACAACAAACTTATACATTGACTTTAATTCAATATCTTATAATAAATTAACATATATTTTTCTTTCAGCTGTTTCAGTTGTGTACAAATATTACCAATGAATATGATTCTTGGGGTGTGGTGTGACTATTATTGTAGTAATTTATATAATATATATTTTAAATTGTCCATTTCATAGTGTAAGCATGATTTTAAAGTTAGCTACTATTACTATATTTGCATCACTCTTTCATTCTTAATATTATTAATTTTTTTCTTTTCCTGTTTTGCTCAGCCTGGAGTTATATTTCTTTTACTTAAGATCTTGGTCATATCAGTTATTTGTTTTATTTTATTATTTATTATTTTATTTTTATTTATTTTACTATACCCTTTGGGCTGTGCTATGGGTTAAATGTATCCCCCAAAAGTTCACATGCTAGAAACTTGACCTCCACTGTAACGATATTAAGAGGGTAAGAAATCTTGTTATGGTAACTGAAAGGTGGGGTCTTTGAGGGGTGACTGGATCCTGGGGACTGTGCCCACATGAAAAGATTAATTCACTGGTGACTTAATGGGTGCTCATGGGCATAGTTCTGGTGGCTTTAAAGGGAGGGCATGGTTTTCCATTTCATACTATTTATAAAATTATAGACAACATGAATTATATTCCTAATTATGAAAGGGAAAATCATATAGCTAATGTAAGAAAATGTAGGAGAATATCTTTGTTACTTAAGAGGTGAAATACTTCTTAAACAAGTTACATATAGTACAACTTAAAGGTGAAAAACTAATTGATTCACTATATCAAAATTAAAAATTTCTGGTCAAAGACAAAGTTAGTGGATAGGTGACAAAGTGAGGGGAAACAATTGCTATGTATAAAGCTGACAACCATATTTACAGCATGAAAAAATGAACTAACTCTTTGAATTAGAAGTTAAAATGAAGGAAAACTGTATAGCTAAATATGTGAAGATAAACGTAAATGAAAGGAACATTACACATGTCAGATTGCAAAATTAGAAATTTGAAAACACAAAGTGTTGGCAAGGAAGTGTGATGGCAAGCACTTCATGCTGTCTGGATAACAGCCTGGCGGTACTGAGTGTATATGTACAGCCTGTGATTCAGAGGACCATGTACCTTGGTTTACCCAGGTTCTAATTCATACTGTTTTAACAGCATAATTATTAATAGTGCCCTCTTCCATTCTCAAAACTGGTTCAGAGTGAATGATAAATTATATAATTTCTCTACAGATAACTCAGCAATTCTACACCTGAGTTGCACAGGAAAATTCTTCCATTGGTCTGTAAGAGGACATTATGAGCATATACAGCACAATGTTGTTTGGGCTAGCTGGAAACCAGAGGCAGCCTGAGTATCCATCTCTAGGGAAACAACTAAATAATGTTTAAAGAATCCAAAGCATGAAATACTATAAAGCAATGAGAAACAATAAACTGGATACATATATTGTGCAGACAGAGTTAATTTATAACTATATTGGAAAACTTTTTCTTTATTTCTGGGGCACTTGAATGTCTGGTTTGGACTTTTGGCCCAGACAAGGGCAATGAGATTTATGATGTACTGAGGAACCGCAGGGTCACTTTCTTTCTTGATGATTGCAACTGGTCCATTGGGGTTTGACAACCCTGGCTTGTTTATTTGGCCAAAAAGGCATAAAAAGGCTTCCCTGAGAACTTACTTTTTGGCATGATATTAATGTTTGTGTTCCCCCAAAATTCATATGTTGAAGTCCTACCCCCCAAGGTGATGGCATTAGAAGGTGGGGACTTCAGGAGGGAAGTAGGTCATGGGAGCTCTGCCCTCATGAACGGGAAAAACGCCTTTACAAAAAAGACCACAGGGAGCTATGTAGCTCCTTCCACCATGTTAGGATACAGATAAAAGGTGCCACCTATAAGGAAGAGGGCCCTCACTGGACACCTGATCTGCTGTTACCTTGATCTTGACTTCCCAGCCTCCAGAGCAGTGAGAAATAAGTATCCATTGCTTATAAGCTACACAGTTTATGGTATTTTGTTAGAGCAGCCTGAACAAACTAAGACATCTTTTGAGCTGTTCCAATAATGTTGCCTTGCACATGGGATGTCTCTGGGACTTCCTATGCTTGCCTGTACTCTTCCTTTTCCTATACTGTATATTGCACATTTTAATAAAAGTCTTAGGTGAGTATGCCAAGTGGAATCTGGCAAATTCTTTCAAATAGCCAAATTTGGGAATGATTTGCATACATTTAGCTACCTGGGTAGAAATTGCTTAATAAAACAAAAAACTGAACAAGATCACAGTTTTATGCATCATAATATCCTCTATGTAAATCGATAAAAATAGGAATACACACAATACAGTATATTTTGCATGGATACATACATAACCATGGACGTATATCAAACATTAGCATGAGTGTCTATGAGGAGTGGAAGAAAACAAATAGGGATCAGTGATCAGAACTTTGCAGAGATTGGAGACCATAGTGTGCCAAAGAGCCTGAGTGATGCAGCTCTCAGTGTCTGAGATGTCAAAGTAACTTCTATGGCTTACAGGTCAAAATCCTGTCCACTGGATATATGATTATAAATTTTATGGCTCTTATACAGCTAATCACCTCAGTACAATTTCTGAGGGAAATGTGGGACACACATTTACATGTCTCTAATTTGCTGATAGTTGAGTAATACAGCAATCACAAATGGGTGTGTGATAAAATTAACTTTGTACTCTGAAAAATTATTACTCATCTTTAAGTAAAATCAAGTAGGTTAAGTGGGCTAAGCTCTGGTAAGTTTAGAGATGCACCTAAGAAATTTAGATATATGTTTTTAATTGACAAGGATGACTGGCAAAATTGAAAACTGAAACTTGGTGCAATTTTTGGGTTTAATTCTTCATCCCCAAACTCTTTCCTCTTAGTCAGAGACTTGTCTATAGCTTTAAAAAATACATAACTCATGAAATATGCCAGATGGTCTTTCCAGGAAATTTAGATTTTTTTTTTCTTTTTAACAGAATTCTTTGGAAAATCAACTCAAAATTATCTTAGTTGTCAAAAGGAAATGAGAGATATGATCTTCCATGCAGTCTGATTTTTATAGTGATTAAACACTTCAGTCTCTCTCTCTCTCTCTTTTTTAAAATCTTCAAGGTCGTAAAATACTTTTTTGTAAAAACAACCCCATCATTGTGGCTAGAATTAAGAAGCCCAAAATCTCCACTAAACGTCTAATCAATTGACAAGTACAAGTGGAAGATTAAGGCCTAGTTTTGGTAGATAGCACGTAATGACATGTGAGAAGATATGTTTTCTCAAATTACCAATGCTCATCTTTGCTATGCTTAGCACATGGTAGACACTCAAGAAATAGTAGTTGAAAGGATCTATATCTGAAAGTAAAAGGATGTTTAGACTAAATAAGAGAAATATTGTTATACCTAATAGATTACTTAAAATATTTGAAAGGCTGTTAGGCTAAAGAGGTTAAACTTCTTTTCTTTAGTCCTTTCTCTCTTTTTCCCTCTTTCTTTTTCTTTCTCTCTCTCTCTCTCTCTCTCTTTCTTTCTTTCTTTCTTGGATCTGGCAGTCAGAGCTCACATCTATGACTAGTGTCTCAAGAATGGTGACTCAAGAGAAGCAGAATTTAGTTCAGTATGAAGAACTCTAATATCATTAGAGCTACTTGAAAACGGAATGAAAATCAGAGGAGAGACTGTGCTGCTTGTTGCTGAAGGTCTTCAAGTGAAAGTCATGTGGCCACTCAACAAAGCTGCAATAGAGAGACTGGAATACTGGATGAAAGGTAGAACTTGGTGATCTGTGATCAACAGATTCATTCTACACTATATTCAAAACAGACTTGTATCAGTGCATCCAGAGAACAGAAGAGCATAAGTGAATGGTAATCAGTTCCTTTTATATTACCTGCTACTCATAAATACTATTCTTTAGTTTGCGATTCCATAATTTTGTCCTATGCTGGTTAATTAATAACCAAGACAATCTACTTATTTATGAGAAAGGAAGAGAACTTTTCTGGACTTGCACATTCTGAAATATTAACAATGTATGTGACTTACCGATTCATTTATTCAACAATTTTTTTTTTTTACATTCGCATTTTGTTTTAGACACTGGGGATACAGTGTTGGTCAGGAAAGACAAAGACTCTACTCCAAGAGAGCCCAGTTTTGACGAGAGAAGATAGGTCACAAACTCATCAAATGATAAGGATAAAGAAAAATTTCAGAGTGTGATGGTGAGAAGTGTGGAGTATAAAGAGACAAAAGTAAAAGCAGAGAAACCAACTGAAAAGCTAGTATAGTATTCCATTAAGACATTTTGATAGAACTGTCATTTCTAGCACTATGCAGAGTAGGCAACTAGAAAAAAAAATCCTCTGGGTAATGCAACCAAGCACAAAAAATATCTAGAAACAAACAAACAAATGAATAAGTAGGTAAATAAAATATGCAGATGTTCTTTCAGAGAAAATTATAAAGCTTTATTAAAAGACATTAGAAAATTCCTAATAATTTGGAGAGGTATTATACCATGTTTTCGAGTGGAAAGGCTGAGTATTTTCCCAAAAAATAGTTTGCAGATTCAATGCAACTTTTAAAAAAAAGTTAATGTTTTTTTTAAAAAAGAAAATTTAAAATGAATCTAAAATGTATATAGAAGAATAAAGGAACAATAATAACAAAGACTTTCTAGAAGAAACATTGTGAAGAAACTTGCTATACAAAACATCAAAGACATCTTATAAAGCTATAGTCACACAATTCAGACAGTGTGGTATTTGCCATAGGCAAATAGCCGAAGGAAGAAATAATTTAAAAATAGACCCAAATATGAAAACTTGATTTGATACACTGCTGGTCACTGGAAAGAGTAGACTACTTAGGAAATGGTGCCAGGATCTGGATAATGTTTGAAAGGAAAAAATGAAATTAAATTCCTACATGTGCCATTCACAAAACTTGTTCTGAGAGGTATTAAATACTTTAATCTGAAAGACAAATCTTTAAAAGATTTAGAAGTGTAGCAAAATATCCTGATGCTTAAAGATTTAGAAAGCTTCTGTTAAACAAGATTCAAAAAGTACAAACTCAAAAGGAAAATATTGACAAAATTTGTCTCAATTAAAGTAAAAAGGTTTTATTATCAGAAGATACCATATAAAGAGTAAAACGACATGACCTGAACTTGAATAAGTAGTATAATGAACAAAAGGTTATAGTGTTGAGAATATAGAAATTCTATAAATCAGTAATTATAAGACAATAAAAAAGATGCTTAAATGACGAAATATGCATTTCAGAGGAGAGAAAACATAAATGGTCATTAAATATACGAAAAAAATGCTCATCTGAATAAGTTATTATGAGAATGTAAATTTAAAATTACAAAGAGATTTCTCCTTACACTCTTCAGATTGGCAAAAATTAAAAAGATAGAGATAATAAGTATTACTGAGATAATGGAGCAAGAGTAATGTTCCTCCATGGCTAATGGGGTGTAAATCAGCATAAACACTTAATAGTTTGGCATAATCATTGCATTTGAACATGTAGAAATTTCAACTCTAGTTTTCCACTCCAGATGTGTATTTTGGAGAAACTCTAGCACATATTCATAGTAGACTTTAAAGAATGTTTGTAGCAGCATTGTATTTAATCCAGAATGACAACAGAACTTCAAGAAAGACTTGGAAGCCATCCAGATATTTACCAAAATTAAAATCAATGCATAAATTGTGAGATATTAAGAAATTTGCTTAGTATAGAGCAGTAAAAGTGAATTAATTAAAAATACACAAAGCAACACAGACAAATCTCATGAACAGATATTGAGAGAAAGAAGCAAATCACAGAAGAACATATAACATAAAACTCCATTTAAGAAAAGTTCAAAAACAATCACAACTAAACAATGTATTATCTAGGTTACATATACAGAAAGAAATGTTTTTAAAAAGGAAGAAGATTATGAGCCTTTGAATCTCTGGGAGAAAAGAGTGCTGTGGATTGAATGTTCCCCTCAAACTTATTGAAACTTGATCCTCATCGGACAGTATTAAGAGGGTGGAAAATCTGATTATGATATTTCGAAGGTGGGGCCTTTAGGAGGTGTCTGGATTGTGAAGACTATGCTCTCATGAATGGATTAACCCATTCATGCAGTAATGGGTTTTCATGGATGTGGACTGCTGCCTTTATAAGGAGAGCACATGAAAACGCTCTCAAGCCATGCTCACTGTGTGGTACCCTGTGTTGCCAAGGGAGTCCCTACAAAGAAGAAGGCCCTTTCCAGATACGGACCTTGGACTTCCCAGCCTCCAAAAGTGTGAAAAATAATTTGCTTTCTTTATATATTACCCAGTTTCAAATATTTAGTTATAAGCAATAGAAAATGAACAAATACAGAGGGCAATTTGATCACTAAGAGCATTCAAGGGACCTCAAAAGTATTGATATTGTTCTGTTTCTGAACTTAGATGTTCATTGAAAAATATCCTTAAACTTTACATATACATTTTTATATTTATTTTATGAAATATTCCACAAATGTTAAAACAAAATAAAAATAAAAATAAATAATTGTAGTTTTACTAGGATTTTTAGCAATGGGGATGGAGAGAATGGACAGATTTGATTTCTGCCCTGAGTTAAAAAAAAAATGAAAGAATGAATCAGGGTTTTGGCTTGAAAAAACAAGCTACATGTTGCTGTTGATTATTCCAATAAGAAACATGTTTACCAGTAAAATAAGAGTTTTGATTTGAAAAATGCTTTTTTAAAATTTTTGTGGCTGGCCGGTATGGGGATCTGAACCTTTGATCTTGGTGTTATAACACTGTGCTCTAAACCAACTGAGTTAACCAGCCAGCCCATGGAAAAGCCATTTTTGAGATATGTAATAGACATACCCAAGAAGACATTAAGTTGGCAGTTGGATATATGAGTTTTGAGACAAGGAGATACGAGGTCATATATCAGCGTTGGCAATACAAATTAGGGAGTCAAGAGCATGTAGATGGCTTTCATTTTAAATCATGAAACTGGATGTGACCACTCCAGGAAAGACTGGATAGAAGGAAAGAGGGTGAATGGTCAAGATGTGGTTCACCAACTATTAAAGACTGAAAAAATGAGGTATTTCCATTTTAATGGTCTTTGGAACATTTAAATACCTTACACCATTCAATCATCATTTTCTCAATATAATGTTTTGTTTACAATAACTTATTTCAAATTCATTTTTGGACTAGGTTAAGTACACATACATTTAATAAATAGGCAAATAAATTTTTTGTTGTTTGTTTTTGCTTTATTTCAGTCCTTTATTCTTTCACTAAATTGTCTTAGGCACGAAAAAATGCACCTTAAAATTTCATCTTATTGATCTCTTCTCTGCTGTTATGTAAGGTCCATTAAAATAAGTCCTAGAATCTAGATAAGTATTGAAAAAGTTGTTCATAGCTACATTTCTATGTAATCTTATATAAATAACCATTTTTAAAAAATTATGTCATTCTTTCTGGCTTTTGTTTTAGAAACACAATTAAGCTTTATTTGCGAGAACTGCTGAGAATTAGATCACAGCCACCAGCATGAATAAAATGTTGAATATCTGTTCAATAAATATTTCATTTATTTATCATGGTTTGTTTAAATATAATTCTGAAAACAATTTAAAGTCATAAATATATATGAATTTGTGTTGCTTTTGATATTTGATGGCCTGAGTTTATGCTACTTCCTTAAGCCCAAAGCAATAACATCAACAAATACACTGTTGTAAAGGCAAGGGCATTCTTTTTGGTGAGAATCATTACTGCTTTTCCATTTTTTTTCAGCTGGATTCATTTTGGTTTTCCCACAATGGACTTCCGTATTTTCAGTTTATTTAATTTAGCAAGTAGTTCTTTCTAAAATATTGAAATACATCATTGTCATGCAAATGGGCTTCCATAGCTAACTTCTTATTGTAGTACAGTTCTTACTGCTTTCACACAAATTATGGACAAAAATTCCAGTTCTGATTATCTTGCTTTTTCTGATGAAGGTCAAGTTTTTGCACCATAAGCAGATTGTAGGGTAACAGGATTTGTCATCCTGAATGTCCTCAGAAACATTTTGTCTGTATACATTAGAAGGCAAACTGATGATGCCAATATCTGGAAAGCTAATAAGCGTTATTCCATTAAAATAGTGGATTGATCTCATGCACTTATTTTCTCTCTTTTCAATGACCTTACCAAAACGACTGGCAAGTAATAAAAAGTTTTTAAATACCCAATGAGAATGGGAAACAGAGAGAAATATTAGAAGGTGAGAGATTTCAACAATTTCAGGAGGAACCAGAAAGCAAATGGAAGAATAGTAACTGAGTTAACTTTAAGAGTAGTTAACCGACTTAAGTCTCCACCTAAATGACTAGACAGATGGAGAGTGACAAGAAGCTGGTCAATATAGCTATAGTATCTCAGAAAAACTCAGTATGTGGGAGCACTGGGTATTGTGGAACTTTGAAGTTACTGAACATGGAAGATTGGTTGAAAGAATGCATGTAGATCTGGTGTTTTCTAGTCCTCTGTCCTCACCTTTAAAACAAGGCAACTACTAACAGGGAAAACAAACCAAATATTTATTTTTAAGAGAAATTAAACCACAGTGGCTTTGAAATTGGGAACACTACAGCAGCGAAGAAATGAAGTACAGATCAGAGCTAAATATGGGGATGCAATGAGGGTTGGGACTCTTTGATCTCAGAACTCCAGCCACAAGAATATATCTCCAGCAAAAAAGATGGAGCAGAAAGTGAATGGCTGGGAGTAAGGACACAAAGAGGCAAGAGTCTGAATACTGATGTCCCCCAATGAAAAGACCAACTCACTGGTTAATCACTGCAAATAAAACATATCTAACAAATTCCACCCCCACACAAAGAGTTTCAATTAGCTTTGTTTGGCCTTACTGTCAAATATAAAGACGTAAGTATGGATCATGGGACATTTGGTCAATACTCTAATATGAAAGAAAGAGACCAAAGCAAGCATAGTAAAAAAAAAAAAAAAAAAAAAAAAAAAAAGAGAAGAAGGCTCATGAGAAAAGAAATATAATGAATATCTTAGAGTTATTTAAAAGAGTTGTATCTGCAACAAAAGCAGAATAATATGAAGCCAGAGCAGCCAAAAAGCAAGAAAAAACTCTTGAAATGTTACTAAAATTAAAATTCCAATAAAAGATTTGGAAAACAAAGTTGAAAGTATCTCTCAGAATGTAAATTAAAAATGAAAATGAGAAAAGTTGAAATATAAAAAATAAAACAATTACAATCAATTCTGAAAGTCCAATATCTGATTCATAAGCATTCCATAAATAGAACACAGAGAAAATAATTTAAAAATTATTATTATTATTATTATTTTTGACTAGTAAGGGGATCACAACCCTCAGCATGGTGTGGTCTGCACCACGCTCAGCCAGTGAGCGCACCGGCCATCCCTACACAGGATCTGAACCTGCGGCCCCGGCGCCACCAGCGCGGCACTCTCCCGAGTGAGCCACGGGGCTGGCCCTAAAAATTATTTTAAAAAACAACCAGAAAATAACTAAGGGCATGGTTGCCAGTGTTGATTGAATACCTAAGACAATAACTTTATAAAGAAATTCACACCATTTTACAGCATCTTGAAATTTCCGAACACCAGGGATAAAGAGTAAATAATCAAGACCACAAAGTGGGTGCAGGGGTAGATCATATAAAAAGGAACAGAAAAAAAAAGGGAATAGTTTCTGAGTTCCCAACAGAAAGCACTGGATGTGGAGACTCTAAAATCTGAGAGAAAATGATTTGTCAACAGGGGACAAGTCATTTACAAGTACATTATTAGTTGAGTGTGAGGTTAGAATGAGTATAAATCAAAGTTGGTATCATACAAATAAGGGCTCCAAAATGCATTTTCATGCATCCTGTTCAAATATTATTGTAGGATATGCTCCAGAAAAGCAAGAGAGAAAACCCATAAAGAGAAGAAGAACTCAGGAAACAAGAATCCAGCAAACAAATGAACCATAGGACATCTGCAGGATAACAGCTGTTTGACAAGACTAGAGATCAGTCAAGATGGAAAAAGGGTAGGGAGCTCCAGAAGGAATGTTTACAAGGAGAACAAAGAGAAGCTTATAGATTATCTGATAACTTTCAAGTTTTTAAAAATTATATTAAAAGGCTTTTGATAGGTTTGATAAACTGTGAAAAAATTAGAAACAGTTGTATAGAAAACCATGCAAATTAATAGAAAAAGAAATGATTAAATCTAAGAACAATAAAAAGTTGTATAGGAAGGAGAACAGAGACTTTAGATAAAAAATGAGTATCTACATGATTATAATAACATAAAAACTGAGTATTAATTACAGTTTCTAATATTCTTAGTTTAGGTGGTAGAGTAACAAGGATGTGTGTGTGTGTGGAGAGGGGCCTTGTAAGGACCCTGGTCTCATTTCCCATGACACAAAGTCCAAAGTCAACAAAAACATTGATTAATGAAGTCACAGTAACAATAAAAAATTGTACCAGAATGAGGTCTGGTATTATATATTTGTGAGTATTGTGTGTCTGGGATGACATTGTGGGGAAAGGCAAGGGCTGAGCAGGACATTGACATTTTTCTTTATCAGACTTTTTGTACTATTTAGTGGTTTTAAGCTGTGGAAGTATATTGCTTTGATAAAAATTTTACAAACTCATAAAATAATGAAGACAGCCATCATTGAACTAATTATCAAGGTTTCTTTATTATGACCTATTTGTTTATATGAAGTATAAACCTCATAAAAGTGTTCCAATTTGTGAAGGAAAATCAACAATATTGGATGCTGAGCACTTCGTGTGGTAGATTTGAAGACTGAGTAACTATTAGAGACATTTCAACTGCCACCAAGAGAAACAATAACACAAACGTAAACAATGTTATGCCTATTTAAATTTAAATTTTATTGGGAATTAAATACTTATATTTCTATATATCAAACAGTATAATACATTGATAATGATTTTTTTTTTTTTTTCTGTGTCCGGCAACGGATCGCAACCCTCAGTGTTGCCTCCGTACCGGACCAGGGACCGGCAACGGGATTGCAAACCTCGGTGTTGCTCCCGCGCCTCGCTCAGCCAGTGAGCGGGAGCCGGTCTGTATGTGGGATCCGAACCCTCGGGCGGAAGCGCCGCAGCGCTTCCCAAGCAGCGCACTATCCAGTGCGCCACCGGGCCGGCCTGATAATGATTTAAATTATTTATTTTATACTTACAAAGCCCTTGCCAAGTATATATATTGGTACCAAAGTTTCGATTTTTGAATGAAAGAAACTGGATCACTTTGCCAATTCTATCTTACATAGTGAAATGCTAAATGCATTATTTTAATGGGACTAAGACAAATTTAGGTGATAATCCCCAAAGCACATGGATATTTGTTTCCTTGGATGAAAAAAAGACTGTAATTTATATTCACAAAGTAGTATAAATTAATTCAGCGGCCACTTGAAAGCCCTCATTTTCCAGATTACGAGCAAGATTATCAACAAAGTGAAGCTGCTGTCCTTGACATTTTGTAAAGATATATTAATAATCCTTATTAATTTTTCCTCCTTTGAACCCCACCCCAAAATAGTCTTCCTATACTTCCTGAATTCTCAACATCAATTTAAAAAATACCATTTGGTGTAGAAAATGTAAACATGCAAACAGTTTTTAGGTAGTATCTGCTCCTAATAAATGGTACTGAAAATTTGGGCTATTTCTGAATCCCAAGAAAATGTTACCCACCAAGAAACAGACTGCCCTGAGTCACAGCTCACTTCAGAGCACTCGCCCAGTCATTTCATTATTTATAGGAAATAATAGGCTGGTGACACATGTGAACAGTGCAGCTTGTGTAAGTATCTTTTAAGAGGTAGAAGAACAAAGCCTGCTCTAACAACAGCTTAGTTGGGGCTATAAATATTTCTTAATACTACCAAAAAACATGTAGGAGAAGAATATTAAGGTTTAGAATCCTACAGGGCTTTCATTGACCCACTGTCAAATCAGTCAGTGGACTTAAGGTGATATGAAATTCAAGGAATCAGCTAACTGGTATTACTATTCAGCTGATGAAGCACTAGACTGAATAAGATTGGCAGTTTTAAAGTCTAAAGGTTTAAAATGTGTATTAATTTCCATTAGATTCAGTTATATATTCCTATTATAAGAATATCTTAAACTATATAATATTGGGCCCATTAATTCTACTCTCGAAATATAATGAAATGAATGAATTACTAAAAGTGAAGAAATTAAGAACTAATTTTATATGACTTGAATTTTAAATATGTCAAGCTTGCTTCTGCAAGAAGAACTGGTATACTTAGTAAAAAAAGTGGGATTCATTTCTGAAGCTCAGAATTTTCACCATTTAGTCTAGATGTTGTATGAAATGGTGAAAAGTTAAAATGTGAGATTCCATGCTCTGTCAAGTTTCCTTGGCATCAAACCCTGGTCAATGACTTTATTCCTGGTGTAAACAAGGGGAACATGTAGCTTTGATTGCTTCCATACTGTTTAAAATTTTCACCATCATTATTTTCAAACTTGGCTTCTAACACAACCAACTTTTTGTTGTATTTCTTTTTTTTTTTTTAAAGGTGACCAGTAAAGCACCACACTCTCCCAAGTGAGCTAACCAGCCATCCCTACATAGGGATCCGAATCCATGGCCTTGGTGTTATCAGCACCACACTCTCCTAAGTGAGCCATGGGCCCGTACTTTTTTGTTGTATTTCTGATTTAGTAGCTTTCTCCTTGTAGCTGAGTTTTCTTAACAAAGCAGAAATACATATATATGTACTATACTATATATATATATATATATGTACTGTCTAAGACTAAACTCTTTTAATTAATCTACTGGTTATATTTTATACAGTTATAATATTTGATTTGATTACAAGAGCAAATTTTCAGTGAAGATAAATTTCTTTAAAAAAATAAGATTGTTATTCAGCCTTATCTTTCCAGAACATATCAAAAGACTACATCATTTTTAAATGACTTTGTTTTTGAACCCCAATGTTTGAAGGAACAGAGACTCCTTCCAAAATATTCTTTAGGAAATCTCCATGAAGTCTGAAGTAAGAGCAGTTAGGATCCTATCCCTTTTACAAAGAAGAAAAGTGATATGCCAGAAGGCTAATTTTAGTTTCTGCCAAGTCTTATAATTAAACAAAAATCTGACTCCTAAGTAAATATTAATAAACTAGGTTTCTTCAGGAAATTCACGTTCACAACTCTGTCTTACTTTCATTATGCTATTCGCGTTCCTCCTGAGAATCGTCTTTGATTTAAATGCTGTTTTGTATCTTAATAAACCAAAGAAAACAGATACCATCACATTTTATGTAAACGGCTGTGCTAATGGCCCACGTGCGGCTGCCAGGCAGGCTTCATTCTCAGGAATAGTGACAGTGTGAATATTGTTTGGTGCAGTATAAATTTTATGTTAAAAACAAACCGTTGCAAATATTCACTGAGTAATCGAATAATAGGTTTCAGAACTGGGAAGAACTCTACTAATCATGTGGGTTAATGGTTTGCGTGTTTTCACCAGCAAAGATTCTTTTATTATTTTAATTGCAGATCCTAAATTTTGAAGGATTTTAAATCAGTAAACGAGCTGCAATATACACTGTTATTTTGTAATACTGAAACTCTAAATGGAGTTTTAGTTTAGTTTGAAGAACTCTGTTACTACCTGTGAGGGCCCGGTCTGAGAATGAATGAGTTAGTCTCAATCCTTCATTCCACAGATGATGTAAATTGTGCTGGGATGAGGGTTGTTCAAGGTTACATAGGTAAAGAGAGGCAGCACTGGAGAAAGAACCAATGTGAGGGGTGAATCAATTTGAGAAAGCACCACCTCAGACCCCACATCAGTTCTCTTCCTCACAGTCCCCTTAATGCTTCTTTTCCCTTTTGTCCTGTCCAACCCCTACTCTTCCAGCGCTTCCTCTCATGCTGTGCACACATCTGATTGATAACTAGATGTTGATGATGCTCAGCCTATTTGTCTCACCCAACCTCACTCTTGATATTCAGACCCACTTTTTCTATACCCTACTGAATACTACACACTGATAGACTTTTAGGCCTTTTCTTAACCTGCATATTTAAGAGTAGTGATGCCATCCTTCAACTTTTCAGGCATCTTCAAAGGGCAGTTCACAGCTCATCTTCTCTGTGAAACATCTCCTGATTTCCATCTTCCCACCATATCCAGGTGGAAATAATGCGCTGTTCCCTGGGCCTACATTACAGCACGTGTCGCCTTGTTTTCTGATCATTTGCTTATGTGTATCTCTCCAGTTATGCTGAAAAACTCCTAATAGGAAGAGTCTCTGCTTTCTCTGTGTAACTCCAGATATACTGACTCTGACATGCGCTTGTCAAATAAGGCTTTAAGTGTAGGGTTTAATTAAAATCTGCTCAAAATACAAGTATCTGTTATGCAGATTTACTCATAGTCAGAGTAACCATAAACTTAACTACATTCCTCCATTTTTTATTTACATTAAAATATTTTAATTAAAGTATAGTATAAAATAACTTCAGAAAGTTTTATCTTTCACTAATGAATTAATCAGTGAACTTCATTATTCAGGAAGGAAAAAATGTGGTCTTTCTCTAAAAAATTATGGAAGACAAAGACATTATAAAAATAACTATGTTAATACCATATTGAAATATGTGCCAGGCTTACAGTGAATTGTGTATGTTAATACATTATGGACTGATAGTTTTGAACATGATCCTCCCCCTTGTTTTTTAAAGATCCCTACACAGGGATACATAGAGGCAAAAAAAAATGCTGTCTTTCAGTGCATTTAACAAAGATATATTTGTAAGACAATTTATTAGGTGCCACAAATAATTATAGGAGTAAGACACAACTTTCCACAGTATTAGTATATTAATGAACATTTTACATATTTGCAACCAGCTGTTCCTTGTTGCTTTGTCCCCCACAGATTTATGACCCCACTTCCCCTGGGTGATGGAGCCCATCTCTTCTGAGCAGTGAGAAGCCCTGAAGTGGTTAACTTCCCCGGAACCCTCAAGCGAGAGGCATTGCTGTGCCACAAATCTTTATCTTACACCAGAGACTTTATAGCCTGAGGAAAATTTCCAGTCCTCCTCAAGGTCAATATTTGAAACTGCAAGGCTTTGGAAAACCAAGCCCTGTGAAGTACATTTGCTTTAAGAATCCTCTATAGTTCCTATGCTCTGATTGCTTAGAAATATGACAAGATATGGTGGTTCTGAGCTCGGGATTTGTAGTCAGTTGGGTTTGAGTCTTGACTCCACAAACATTAAGTAGAATAATTCATAGAAAATATTTTACACCACACCTAGCTAACTGGTAAAAATAGATGCAATTAACTATTATTACTGCTATACTTGTGAAGTGACTGTTATTGAAATGATGGTCATAGAAATTAGAGGTAGAAGGAATCTTAGTGATAATTTAAAACAAATGCCTTATTTTACAGTGAGTACACTGAAGTCTAGAACAACCATGACACTTGCTCAAGTTTGCTAATGTAGTAATAGTTAAATTGGCTTAGCTTCCAGGTGCCCAAATTTGCAGCACAGTGTTCTGTATACTCTTCATTAAAATGACTATTAAACTTCATTTTCTAAATAATTAATGTCATTTTTGATTTCCAGAATTATTTTCTTTGTGATCATTTATTGGAATGAAGAAAAGAGGCAGAAAATTAATAATGATGATATCTGGGCAAATATGTAAAAATTGTTATAAATTCTTAATTTTGCATCATGTTTATCAGCCTTATCTTTCCAGAACATATCAAAATATTTTGCTTTCCCACACTTTCAATTGGTTCATAAAATGCAAAATTAGATTTCAAAGAATTGCTGGGCTGGCTGGTTGGCTCACTTGGTTAGAACTTGGTTCTAATAACACCAAGATCAAGGGTTCAGATCCAATCCCTATACCAGCCAGCCAAAAAAAAAAAATTTTTTTTTCAAAGAATTATTATCACATATGCATTAGCTATCTTAATAGACCAATATTGTTTTAATATTATTTCTGGTAATTAATTTTGAAAATGCTCATATTTATTTATTTCAGGGCAATAATATTAAATATATGTACTGAATTTAAGCAAGAAGACTAATAGCTATCTAATAAGCCTCTAATTGCGTATACTTCAATTTTTCTATTTAGGTTACTATATCCTTAGCAAAGCAATGCATAATTCAGATCCCAAGAGAAAAATAGTCAAAAAAGAATCTAGAACATATTATGTATATTCTTGTTGAAGTCAAACTGCATATATATTTCCGTATCTAAGTTTTTATTCAAAAGTTTATAATAATGATCTCATGTAATTAAAATTTTAATGCCAGCATAAAATTACATAATATGGACTGCTATAATTAACTTTTCTCATTTTGTGGGATATTTAGATTGCTCCCAACATTTTGGTATTATAAATAATGTTTTTATAAGCATTTAAATAAATGTCTTTTCTATGTTGCAAATTTCTAAAAATAGCTTCATGAAATATCATTACTGGGACAAAAAAGAATATAAACATTTTAAGCATCTAATTATTTTTGTCAAATGTAATAGGACAGGTGCCCCTCATATATCAAAAAGGTAAAAATAATTTCTCATTGTACTTTTTATTCACATATATTTCATTACTGATGAAGTTAAATATTCTGTAATTCATTAGTCATTATGTTTCTAAATTAATAATTTATAATTCATGAATTGTGCCCATTAAGATTTCTTATTTTTCTTTAATTAATTTCTAAATTTTAATTATCTTGTCTTTTTATAATGTGCTTTAATAATTTTTGTTTAGCTATTTACTCATCTTTCTCAAAATTATCTGCCAAAAGTTGTTTCTGTGAATTTTATGATTAATTTTTTAATTTCTTAAAGGTGTTCTATTGAGATTTTGATTGAAATTAAATCAAATATATTTTAAAAACCTGGTAAATAATTTAAATAATTTTTACCAATATTCCCATTCAGAAATTTGTTTACTCATTTTATTAGACCAAGCAAAATACTGTAGATCTTATTCATTTTCCACTAAGATGGTTCTTAGTTACCATATTTTACATTTGTCTCTGTAAATAAAATCATTTTTTCATTATATTTTCTAATTGGTAACTACCTATGTACAGGAAATCTTTGGATTTTAACTTACTTGTATCCAGACAGTTTGACTAAAAAAATCTTACTTTTTTTCTCCACTTAAATTTCATATGTTCTCCATATATGGGTAGTTTCTTTCCTCAGCCCATGGACAAAACTTCCTGACTCATCCACTCTCACAATGGTGTGAAGAATAGTATGGAAGCAAATTTAGGTGGAACACAATTTACTTTAATAGAAAATCTTGTCTACAATTATATTTTTACCAAAGAATAGCTTTCTTAATTTCTCCGTTAACCACTTACTGAAATTTGAAGTTCACATCTAACATTTTAAATTGCTTTTTCAGTCTAACATTTATTTTCAGTTTATTCACATGCTAATCAATGTGAAGTAGTGTTGGGGCCCAGAAAGCAACACCCCAAAGGGAGGGCTTCAAAAGCAACGTTTTCCTCTGACCTTCTGCCGCCCTCCTGTCTCTCAGCCTCATTCTCCCCTGAGGCAAACCATAGAAACTAGAACCCCTCTTCCCCAATGTGGGTCATAGATATACTTTAATGTAATCCTCCCCTCCCCTGCCTTTCTATCTTAGAGTGAGTCAAAAAGAAATTCTCTGACCTACCTATCTGATTGCAGGTCATCAGGCCCCCATTCCAGAAGGTGTCCTGTCCCATACCCTAGAGGAAGGAATGCTACACAGAGAAGCCAAGAAGATCCTGATCAGACAGGCCTTGATCAGTTTCCTCACTCAGTCTATTAGCAGTAGGTCATACCTTTTTTGCCCAATCACATTTCTATAAGGTTGTGCCTGCTTCATAGAATTTAAGCAAAAATATGGACAATTTTCCCTATATCTTTGTTTCATTCTGAAGGCTCCCATATCACATAAAACTGTGATATAATAACATTTGTTATGCCTTTTCTTCATATTAATCTGTGTCTATCAGATGATTTTTCAGAGAACCTTCTGGGTTGAAGGTGATGTCTTGCCTTGGCCCCTACAGTAGCAAGATAAAAATAGATTGCTATGTCACCAATGATTTCTTGATTATCAAATTAGTTAATTATTTCATTCACAATAATTATTTGTTGAATTCAATGAGCACTCTTTAGGCTATATCATATTTTTAGAATTTGACAATGCCATTTTCTTTATCTTCTTCCTTATTGGATTCTATCTTTTTGGTTATACAACCCATCTTCCCATGTCCTTCCATTATTTCTCTGATCTTCAAGTTACTATTCTACCCATTGCTTAAATATTGGTATTTCTAGAAGGATTGCTTTGTTTCTCAATATTATTCTTTTTTCCTTCTTTTCTTATGCTTTCCCCTTGGGCAATCTAAACTTTCATAACCTCAAATTTGAACTGTACATGGTTGACTTCCAAATTTATATACCAGCTATCACCTCTTTCCAAAATTACATTTCCAGTGGCCTACTTGTCACTTCTGCCTGGATGTTTGACTAAAATGTTTGATTAATTCAAAGTAGGATTCATTATATTTTTTTTCAAAATCATTTTCTTTGTTGGGGTTCTCTGTTTCAGGTAATGGTATCATGATAATAATAATGATGATGTTCTATGATTATAATAATGATATAACAACAAGAAGAAACATTTATTTAACACATCATATTCCAGGCATCATTTTAAGATCATTGCATGTTCTAATTAATTAATCCTCACAATCTATAAGATAAAAATAATTATACCAGTTTTATAAGTAAGAAAATTTGACACACAGAATTGAGTAAATTGTCCAAGGATAAAAGGTGATGAAACCAGCTTTATAGTCTTACCACAAAGTCTATTTTTTAAAAAAAACAACCACAATTCTATGCTTCCATGCTAAAGTCATCAGTGTCTTTCTCATCAATTGTACTGCTCCTTTGTTTTTCCAAGCAACCATCAACTCTTACTTTAAATGTAGCAAATGCTTCCCACCTCCAATATTTTATGTTTCCATATATGGTCATATATGATGCCTCCAATATGGCCAGGCATGATTCCATCATTCCTACACTTAATATATTTCCATGACTTTTTATTCCCTACAGGATAAAATTCAAGCTCTCAACAAAGTACACAAGGTCCTTTATATTCTTTTTTTAAAAAATTTTTATTTTGTCAATATACAATGTAGTTGATTATTATGGCCCATCACCGAAACCTCCCTCCCTCCTCCCTTTCCCCCCTCCCTCCTCCCTTTCCCCCCTCCCTCCTCCCTTTCCCCCCTCCCTCCCAAGAATGTCCTTTCCATTTGCTTGTTGTAACAACTTCAAAAAA